>NC_084953.1:15858558-16046058 GCF_949316205.1 Platichthys flesus | reverse complement strand
TCTCATTAGCTGGGGAGGGGTCAGACAGACAAACCGAGCCAGTCCAGACCGATTCATTCAAGGCTAAGCGAGGCTTAGATCTCGAGGGGGGTCAGGGTACAGGGGCCCCCATGACAGGGGAGGGGCTCTCTCTCTGTGTGTGTGTGTGTGTGTGTGTGTCTTGTGTTGTCTGGTCCGATTTATCGTAACTCGTCCTAAGGCACCTGTAAACACCTTCAGTGGATTAACCTCGATTTAGCGGAAGGGACCGGCTGAACCCATATGGAGGCCGTTGTTAATTTCATGCAGTCTAATCATGATTTGCTAAATTTAA
This sequence comes from Platichthys flesus, assembly GCF_949316205.1. Taxonomy (NCBI): domain Eukaryota; kingdom Metazoa; phylum Chordata; class Actinopteri; order Pleuronectiformes; family Pleuronectidae; genus Platichthys; species Platichthys flesus. Next base: position 16,045,745 of record NC_084953.1, on the reverse strand, counting down.
TACTAATCAAACTTAAAGCAGCACTTGACCCGAACAAGGCTTTTTCCTTGATGTGTGTTGCTTTTTAGTCTTGATGTGAAGTGCGGAGGAGGTGGAGGAGGGGGAGGAGGAGGAGGGGTCTCTTGTCTTCAGCTCTGGACTTTACTGGAAACCAATGATGTCACCAGTCCACACACAGGGAGAGAGAGAGAGAGAGAGAGGGAGGGATAGCTCCACAACAGCCAGGACAATAGATGTGAGAAGCAGGGATATGACATAAGTGCAGAGGGAGAGAGAGGCAGACAGACTTTTTAATGTGGTGAACAAAGGCTTCAGTAGAGCGATGAAGAGACAGAAGCAGAAAGGGGGAAAAAAAAATAAAGAAAATGCAGCTGTGTGTGTCGTGGGAGACGACCTGACGCGTCCTTATCCATCTCTGTTGTTACCGGTTTCACCACTGGAGTGCACTGCCGACTCTTAACCGAACCGATTCCAGTTATTCACAGTGTCTCATGGTTTGGTTTATTGAGTTCTAGCTGATCATCCTGACCCTGAAACATAAATCCAGCCCTCTTGGGGGTTTCACTGCTGTGGCCTGGTCTGGTTAAGATCTCTGCTGACTCTGGACAAACCCCCCAGTGGTTCATGAACTCTGCCCTCTACTGGGCAGTATGCTGTGGAAACACAAAACTGCTGCTAAACCACACAAAAACAACATACGGGGAAACGCCAAGTGTGATAAGAATATTTGACCCTGCAACCCCCCCATACACACCCACAAACACAAACACAAACACACACATACATCCCTCTATTTTGTGTGAGGTCATTCATAGACGTAAACATTTGCCTGGCACCAACCTTATTCCCACCTGAACCCTAAATCAAAGTCTTAACCCCCAAACAGTTCAATGAAAGTGACGAGCGATCAAAAAATGTAAAAGGTCTTAAAGTCAAAATGGTCCTGACAAAGAAGTAAAAGAACAAGTATAGTACAAGAACACACACTTAGACACAAACATGACCTAAAAACATTTGTAAAGAGGCCGCCTGCGGATGCACTGGCACATTTTGTTCTCATATAGTGACAGAAAAGAACCTCTTCATTTTACGCAACAACTTTCCACTGGAGATGTTTGCAGCTGTCACAGCTGATACTCCTCCCGCTGCTTGAAACGATGAGTCTCCTCTGCTCTGTGTGTGTGTCTGCAGCAGGGAGGGGAAAGGAGTGTGTCTCTGTTCTGCTCCGAAATGTGAAATCAGTCTTTCTGTGGAAGCCAGCACAGGATGGCCCGGCGGCCTCATGCTTGTCTCTCATCCAGTGTGGATCCTCTCTGACTGTGCTGTGAACTCTTTCCTGTCTGTCTCCGTCTCCTCCTCGCACACTCACAGGCAGAGATAATGTCCTTTCAAGTTAATCTCAATGGTGTCTTATGTGCTGTCTTGACTGCACAACCGTCTTATCTCTGACGTAAACACTGAGACATTAAACCCATGACCCTCTCATTCGTTGTCCTCCCTTTATTTTTTTCACCATGGTGAACTGCAATGTTTCTCCAGCTCTATCTGCTTCTATAAGGAATCTCCTTATTCCTCCTCTCCTCCGCTTTCTTATTGGTCTGCTTTTATGAGCACGCTCCGGGCCAGAGAGGCTCGGCAGCCAGTCAGGTATGAGGACAGCAGCCTCGCTGGAGTCAGGAGGCCGTGGGCAGGAAGTGGGAGATTTCCTGGAATGTGTGTTTTTTCCCCACACTGGTGCAATAACAGAGCGAGCAGTGCTCCTCCTGTTTTTGTCCCCTTTGTAAATCAGTGCAGTTCCCTGTTCGGACTTTGTGGAACAGAGAGAATTAAGAGCTGATTTAGGAAGTCCAGTGATGGCAGGAACCCATCATAAACAAAGAAAAACTGCTCCATCCTCATCGAGGGCTTTCCTAAGGGTGATTGCGTCATTCGTCTTCCATGGAAGGAGAACTTGGAGTAAGGATTGTCCTGTACTGTAGTGCAGGGACATCATGTGCATTATCTATTAGCCTTTCAACCATAGAAACATGAAGACGGCGATCATTTACATGTTATACGCTGTTGCATTCAGGCTAGAGGTAATCTTGCACTAAACTCAGATGTACTTGCATTTTATAGCTCTACTAGTCCATGACATTTCATTTATTTGATAGCTGTAGAGATATATTAGTAAGACAATTAAACTTCTTTTATTTTCTTATAACCCCAAAAATGAACTTCAATCGGTTAAACACAGAGGAGTTACCTCTTCTCAAATCAACTTCAGTAATTGTGAATATATTTGTTGACATGAAGTTGAAGGTAATTAGTTAGTGTTTTAGCAATTGAGGCAATTTTTTAAGTTGGTCCATCAGATTCATGTGTCACGTACAATTATTACAGGTACATGAGGGATGTACTGTTGGAAACAACTTAGATCAGCTTCAGATATTATTGATTAATTTCAGATATTAAACAATTTTATGTTAATGTTAATTAAGATAAAAACTCTTGGGTTTCTCTATCATTTGTTTAGGTTTTGACCTTAGAAGTTGGTGATAATGCTTGTTGTGAGTTGTTGCATACAATTCAAATTTAAATTAATCGAACATTGGTTTTGATATTTCTTATTTTCACCTTTTGCTCTGAAACTCAACAAATGATGATTCTGGACTTGACATCTCAAGTTGAACTTGTGCACTCATCTGCTCGTCCATCAGCTAGGGCAGCATCTGTCCCATTAGTCAGACCTCTGGTTTTCCCTGAGCGATGACATCACTCCCACTGTGAGACCAACACTCCAATCCCCCTGGGGCAGAGCTGGGGGTCGCACAGGGCCACAACCTTCCCACTGCCCCTCCGGGCTTCCCAGAGCTCCAGAGACCCTGGTGGACACCGGGGCAGCTTGGCCTGGGAACTGGAGCCAGTCCAGGAGAGCTGATAAAACATACAGTTTGATCGCTGACAGAGAAAAGGCTTCCCTGGCCCTTTGGTGCACTCTCAGCTAAGATGAGGCGGGGGTAATGGGGCCATTTGGGCGTCTTTTTGTGTGTGTTTGTGGGTGCATCAGTATTTGTGTGTGTGTGCGTGACTTTCGGTGACGCTGTGTGATGCTGGAGTTACATGTTGGTGTTATGGGAGCAAGACGAGTGGGTAGTCATATCACGTACACACACACACACACACACACACACACACTTGAACAGTGGGTGGCAGCAGATCTCCCACTGATCCCGGAAACATTGGTTGTCATAAAGTTCTTATTGTTGTCTTCTGACATTGTATTTGATCATCTGACCGATTGGAAATGTAAATGTATGAACCGCAGTTGATTCATGATTATGATACAACTCTGTAGAAAAAGAACCCTCACAAAGTCAGGGTTTGATTCATATCTTCCCCTTTATTCACACAAGTGGGCAGACTGAGTATATGTGCAGGCACATTCACAGTGGAACAGTGTTGTCCGTTCTCACACACTCGGCCCATTCTCCCCTCCCGTCTCTGACAATACACAGTACGAGTGACGGCATCCACAGTCTTCCTTGTATTGTCCCACGCAGGGTTTGTAAGGCCGCAGCTGCTTCACACACAGGACGGCTATAGGTCCCCCAGCACGTCACTTCACCCTCTCAGGGTAAGTGATGGCGGTATAATCACAGCAAATCTACATCTGATAGTCAAATGAAGTGGGTGTCTGGGGATCTGCACAAACAAAGAGATTTTGACCTGAATCAATTTCGAGATTCTGACTAATTTGTGCAACTCAGACAGTCAAAGCCTCTTTTTTTCATTCAGACATTATACAAAACAAAGAATAATTGAGTTGTGTGTTTGTGAGCAAGATTACACAAAAACAACAGAACAGGTAACCATGAAACTTGGTGGAAGGATGAGGTGTGGATCATTTTCATCATTTTCCCAGGGAATAATTCATGGATCTTGATTTAAAGTGATTGTGAATAAAAAAGATCAATGAAGCATGCAAACACCGAATGATGTCTGTAATAATTAGGCAAGCCAACGATCATTTTCATTGTGTGTTTCAACACTGTACATGTGTTGTAAACCATTCTTTTCTGAAGATCGAGTCAAATTAGATTGTTAAATCACTAAATTAGTAACTGGTAAATTGACTGGTAAATTACTAAAATCAACGTTTCTTTACTAATAAAATAAACTATTTAAATGTAACTTTTGTCTCGTAATAAACTTTACAAGTTATCGTAAAGATGTGTGTCCATTTCATTTCGAGAAATAAGGAAAGGTGTTTACACCCCAAAAAACTTTATATGAAACAGATTGATGGATCTGTCGTGTTGCGCAAACAGCTCTCAGCCGCGCGTCAGAGCGCGCACGTTGTTGTCAATCTGACGAGAGTCGAGCCGAAAGAGGAGGAGGAGGAGTTCTAACGGGACTGTTGTGAGTGAGAGCAGAAGCAGGAGGAGGGGGAGGAGGAGGGGTTTGGTTTAGATACGCAGTAGAAGAGGGGAGAGTGACAGTCAAAGAGAAGCAGACCGAGAGTGCGGTTGGGGTGCAGGAGGACCCAGATCTTTAAAAGAGGAACACGTCTTCTTCTTTTCCTTGTCGGATTACCCCCCGAGCTCTGATGCTGTCCTCGGATCATGAGAGAAACGCTCACCATGAAGTTCGCCTGGAAAACTAAAATGGTAAAAAAAAAAAAAGCAACAACATCAAAGAAAGAAAAGAAATTCTCGTGGTTTTCCATCCTGTGCGCTCTGTTGTTGAGCTTGTGGTTTTGAGGAGAGGGGGGAGAGGGAGGGAGGTTAAAGGGGGGGTGGGTGGGGGGGAGAAAGGAGGGGGTGTCTGTAGGCTTGGGAAAGTAGCGGATAAAGGGGGAGAGCGGAGGAGCCTGAGGAGGAGGGGAAAGCGGGGAACTGTTGAACACTGAGTGTTAATCATCTAAACCAGATTTGAACCTCGGTTTCATTGTGAAGTTGGTGCGTAAAGTTTTGGAAACGTGCGTAAAAATTACTAATAATGAAAAACGCTCTCCTCTGCTGCACCAGTGTATGGACTCGATCTGGAGTTTCCCCTCCCTGATGGGGGATATGAAAACTTTTGTCTGGGGGCCTGCAGTGAAATAGAGTGGGAACAATTGACGAGCCCCGGGGCCATCACTGTCTCTCTCCGCGGCTCCCAGCTGCGTCCAGCCGAGAAAAGCACAAAAGCCAACAGATCTGCGCCCAAAAGACTGAACTCGGCTGCTGTTGTTATCTCAGCAGTATTGTTTCACACACATCTAATGGGCTGATAGGCAGATTAGCTCTAATGCATGAGCTGAGATAGGGTCCTCCGTGCATCTGTGGCCTCCATGCAGTGTCCCGCTGTGCACTTATTTTTGGAGCATCTTCTGTGGGAGGATACAGAGTAAACATGTCCTCCCCTGTTTACACCTCACCCAGCCTCATCTGATGGGCTCTGTAGCTGCTCCCTATTGTTTCTGATTGCTCCATATTCCGGTGAATGGAAATATGTGACTGTTTTGGTTTCCAAGCTGAAATCAGACCAAGCTTTGGTGCACAGAGTCAGCACAGCTTCTCCCTTTTAAACCCTGCTCTGAAAAACATCTCTATGGCAGGCTGTGTGTGTGTGTGTGTGTGTGCAGACTGTGAACTCAGGGGCCCGGCCAGCACCGAGACCTCCCGCTATTGTTTTGGGAGTGTGTGGACTGCATGACTCATGCACTGATGTATTTATTTGTCTCTGCGCCAGCCATCCATCCAGCCGGCCAGCCAGCAACAGCTGAAGCAAGCAGCAGATAGAGAGGCTGCATGTTGCTGACCGTACACACAGGACGCTGGGACACACATGTTTCAGACAAATACAGCATCCGACCTGCAAAGACACAGACATGCCGTCCCATTTCACCTGTCAACTCCTGTTAAAATCCTCCGTCTTTTACTCCTCCTCTTCCTTTCTATCTTTGTGTTTTCAGTCTGAGGACCTTCTTTTCAATTCTGCAGGACATGTTTTCTGTTCAAACCCAAACACGGCCGAGTCATGGCTGAGTGCCACCAGGCCTCCAGGACGGTCCATTCAGCCTGTTAATGCCGACTTTGACCTTTGACCTCTTTTCTGGCATCCCCTTCTGTTTGGGCAGAGGCTTCGGACTTTGCCATTGAGACTGTGCCAATGAAAGTGGGGACAAGTGAGAGTGATCTTGGCGGATGCTGCCTGAGTGCATGTGTGTGTGTGTGTGTGTGTGTGTGTGTGTGTGTGTATGTGTGTGAGGACTTGGCCTTAATACTGCACGCGTGGTTGTTTCTGTTTGGCCAGTCCCTCTCCTTCGCTGTCTCCCTGTCTCTGTTTTTGTCTGCGTCTGTTGATGTCTCAGCAGATCTCCTGTTTGCTCTCGCGCTCTCCCTGAGCCTGAGATTTGTATTTTGACTTCTCTCCGCTCCCAGTCTATTTGTTTGTGCGCTCGGCTGTTTATCAGTGATTTACAACCAAAGACATACTCACCACATATGGGTCCTCTGCTGCCACTTGAGCTCAAATCCATTTAGTCTGACAAGTTGATTTTAGCGTGGTTGAGCTCTGGAGACGCCGATTTGTAATCAAACTCTCTTGGCTGGTGTAATTAGGCTGAGACAACAGACGGAGACATATCAGCAGAGAAACATTTTCCGTGCATATTTCGGCGCGGTTCATCCATTCTGGTTCTTATCTCAAGTTTTTTGAGTCAGCTCTGACTTTAGCTCCAGAGAGACACGGTGAAGGAGATGGATAAGGATTAATAGAGGGGAGTAAAGATGGGGAGGGAAGGAGGGAGGGAGGGAGGGAGGCCAGGCGAGCAGCATTGGTGGGGGTTGGGGAGTCGGTCATTCTTGATGTTTTACAACATCTCAGTTCCTCTCTACCTAGTTTGTGTGACTGCTGCGGTTGTGTTTTCTCATTCTTCGGTCTGCTTTCCTAACTAAGGTTTCCAACAGGGCAAAATCCTATCAAAATCACATGTGCTGTTGAAGTTATAGCTCCGCAGCGAGCAGGAATTTGTTGTGTATTTGTTTTATTCCTCTCCTCTGGAGGTGTCCTAATAATCTTTTCTCCCTCACTCCTCGCAGAGCTCGGTGCAGGACTGGGGGGAGGAAGTTGAGGAAGGAGCCATCTACAATGTGACACTGAAGAGGGTTCAGATTCAGCAGGCGGCCAACAAGGGAGCAAGATGGCTGGGGGTGAGTAGAGGCCTCACTGACGTCTCACACTGTGACACAGCTGATGCTGAGCCCCGGTGAAACGGATTAAACAAAACCTTTTTCCCACTTTCTCAAACCCGTTGTGATAAAAATGGTAAACCCCACAGGTTTATTTATAGTGGAACAGGTTCTAATCTGGAACTTATCACGTGCAGATGGATTAGGAAAACAACCCAATGAGTTGTGTGCATCCTCCAGAGCTTAATAAAAGAAAAAAAGCTAATCTCTATTGTTTGAGACAGACTGCGTCTTTCAACCGAGGGCCGTCTCTCAGCCCTGTGCTCCACCGGGGCTGTTGTTGGTCTAACATCCGAGCTGTAAATCTCTCAGTTCAGACTACACCTTTTACACTGCACGCTGAAAATCAACAGCTTCCCCAGACCGGGGCTGTTCAGCCAAAGCATGTGATTTCCTGACTTCTCCGGCTGCCAACATTGAAACGGCTCGCTCCTTTGTACGGCGGTGTTTCATGAAATGCTGCTATGTCAAAAAAAAAAAAGCTGGGGTATTAAAAGTTTTCCCTTGAGTTGTGCAGTTTTTTTTTCAGCACATATGAGGCATTACTGTTTCCTCCTCTGCGCTGTTTATATCAGCATAATAAGATGTTACGCAGTGTATTATTATACTACACTGAAGGGCCAATTAGAGGTATTATCCCCGGTTTTCACTGCAACAACTACACGAATGCAGGAGTTAACAGAAAGTCGGATATATGAGGTTTCGCTGTGTTTACGAGGATTTAAAAAAAAAAAAAGGTTTGTCACTCAGTGTTCGGCGGTTGGGGCCCGACTCATGAGAGAAGAACTAGCTCGGAGGCTTCAAGACTGTATTGATGTATTGACAGCGATAGATCTCTCCAGCTCCACTCCAGCTAATTAAAACAACATGGCTACTTTCTACAGCAGCAGCAGCAGCAATCCCATCAGCGTATTTACTCCAAACAGTCAATTGTCAGCGAATAACAGCAATTACAATCAGTGGGATTACAGGCCTGTGCTCTGTGTATTGTTTACAATGTGTGTAGTAATTAGCGGATTCGGTTTCAGAATTGGTAGAGTTTAATGTTTTGTAAATTCCCCATCTGTGTGAGTGCACGGTGGGCCACCACGCACAGATGAATAATCATGTCTGTGCCGCGTCCTGAGCTGCTATCAGCGGGGTTTTGTTGGGGGAACTTGGCTCTGCTGCCGTCCTCCTCTCTGTCTGGAGGGACGGTGGAGGAGGGGCCCGCTGTGATTAAAAGCAGATTGGAGCGTTTCCTGTTGTAGTCAGCTAACTTTACCAAGGTCTCTCTCTCTCTCTTTCTCTCTTTCCGTGTCTCTGCCACCTCGCCCTCCACTCCCTCTCTGCTCGCTGTGTAGCTCGGCTCAGTGGGTTTCCTCACAGACAAGAAAGCATAATCGTCGGATACATCTGGACAACTGAGAATTAAATATAGGTCACTGTTGTCCTCACTGCCTCTGCTCTCCATTCATTCACTTGGTCCTCCATTAAATTGTCTCACTCCTATCATTGAATTGTCTGACTCCTGTTGTTTAACAGTTTGGAGCTTACCTGTTCTCAGATGTCAAGTGAATGCACATCACAGGAATGAATCAACGAAATAGGATGTCACCTGCTTACCTCCACCAACGGTCCATCCTAAATTCATGCAATCAAGCTGCACCACATTTCAGACAGTCATAGATATCAGTTCCCTAAATGTTTCATCAAGATCCAGGGGAATTCTACGGAACTGTCATAAATTGCTCTGTATCGCAAAGAAAGTGAAAATAAATCCTGCTACTGATCCAAATCGGAACCAAACTTTAATTTCAATTTGTAACCTTTCACCAAGTTTTGTGCTAATCCTTCCATGAAAACATGGCGGAGGCAATGAACTACATGCACTCCAAGCCCAAAACACAGAGTGTTGGCAGTCACTGTAAAACCTTATTTAACTGTGTACAAATATCCGTGTTCAGGCGGAGGGGGATCGTCTGCCTCCCGGCCACACGGTGAGCCAGCTGGAAACCTGCAAGATCCGCAGCATCCGCGCGGGAACGCTGGAGCGACTGGTGGAGACGCTGCTGACGGCATTTGGAGACAACGACCTCACCTACACCTCCATCTTCCTGTCCACGTACAGAGCCTTCACCAGCACACAGACTGTGCTGCGCCTCCTGCTAGACAGGTAGGCACGAGTGAGGTGTTTTAGAAATCCACAAATAACGTACTGACTTTACATTGTTGTGGTTCATATATATAAAATATATATATATATATATACTGTATATGAATATTTGTTTATATGTATTTAATTATGCATTCTCCTCATTCTCTGCTGCAGATATGGATGCACTGAGGAAAATGAACAAGAGACAGACAGATGTCGAGGATCTGAAAGCAGAGGAGCCATCAGGAAGTGAGCTACATTTCTATATATACACACATCTCTGTTAATTTCATATAGACAGTCCTCTATCGTTGTATTGTTGTTAGCTGCAGTATTTCTAATGTATCTAAGCTGTTCTCCTGTCACCGCCTGCTCTCTAAACTCAAACCTTTCCCTGCGGTCTCCACAGTGCCTTGGCCTCCATCCTGCGTGCCTGGCTGGACCAGTGTCCTGAAGACTTCCAGGAGCCTCCCGAGTACCCCTCTCTGCACAGGCTGATGGACTACCTGCGCATGACCCTGCCCGGGTCCGAGGCCCTGAGACGGGCACAGGGTCTGCTGGAGCAGCTGCAGAGTGAGGCTGGCATGGACGACTCTGATGGTGACTAACGAATCATCTTTTATTTCGATTCTCCACAGTGGAGCTTTAGATTTTCATCTCAGGTAGTGAATTCCAAATCAACCCTGTTTACCTGCTTTCAGCTGGCTTCCATGGCAACAGCTCTTTCTGCCTGGGGGAAGAGGAGGAAGTGGAGATCGAGGTCCAGGAGGACTTCCTGTCGTTTGATGCGGACCTGGTGGCCGAGCAGCTGACCTACATGGACGCAGTGAGTGGAGGGAAATGTGCTGGACACAGGGGAGGGGAGGCAGTGTGTGTGTGTGTGTGTGTGTGTGTGTGTGTGTGTGTGTGTGTGTGCGTGTTACATCGCCGGTTACATCCCTGCAATGTTGTTACAGTGGTGTCCCACTAACGTCAGCGTGTTTTTCCTGCTCCAGCTGCTGTTTAAAAAGGTTGTGCCCCACCACTGCCTGGGCTCCATCTGGTCTCAGAGGGATAAGAAGCACAACAAGCACAGTGCCCCCAGCGTCCGGGCCACCATCACCCAGTTCAACGCCGTGGCGGCCTGCGTGGTCAGCACCGTGCTCAAACACAAACAGATCCGGCCGCACGTCAGAGCGCGGGTCATCCAGCGCTGGATCGACATCGCTCAGGTGGGATGAAACACACAATTTCAAACCTTCAGAAACAACAGTGGATTCCTGACTGACCTTGTGATCTTCTGTTACAGGAATGTCGAATACGCAAAAACTTCTCATCCCTACGAGCCATTGTGTCGGCACTGCAGTCCAATCCTCTGTACAGGCTGAAAAGAGTATGGGCCTGTGTGCACAAGTAAGCCCCCAATTTCTCAACTATGCAGATAATCTCAGTGGGTTCCGGTAGAAGAATCAGTGTTTTGGCAGAATTCAACAGGGTCTCCTCAGTGTTTATGTGTTTTAGCTGCTGTCCTTTACGCAATCCTAAACTAACCTGAGTCTGTGTTCGATGCAGAGACAGCATGCAGACGTTTGAGGAGCTGTCGGACATTTTCTCCGACCACAACAACTACCTGACGAGCAGAGAGCTACTCATGAGGGTGAGTTCTCCCTTTATCATGTCTGAGGAATCTGAAGCTTGAATATACGCTGCTTTCAGAAATCTTCTGGAGGGGTGGTATGTAAGAACGAAAATGTTCAAGTCAGGTGATCTGGACATTTTCTCCAAATGTTTCTGCCAGTCTGAGTGATATATATATAATGGAATTAAAACAACTAAAGCAATCCAAATATATGAGGATGATAAAGAGATCGAAGCCAACGAAGATGTCAACTTGGAAAAACAACCAGGTTTTAGAGCTTTGGCTATAAGGGCATACAAAGATAAACAAAAACAAATGAGCTCCGCAGCAAAATGTATACGCCATGTCCTGCATGCTCTGCCCAGGCTCCACCCCTTCCCTGAATGTATCTGACATGTTCCTGTTGTTGTGACTGTGTCGGACACGGACAAGCTCCCGCTGCATTGTTCATATGTGAAAGGATAAATCTGTTCGCTTGCTGGAGCCCCTGTCTAAAAAAAGCAGTTGTAGACTCAGCATTTTCTGAAAAAAAAAAAGAAAAAAGTTTAAACTTTGTAGATGTTCCCGGCTTTTGATCTGTAAAAAATCCTGGAAACATTTGCTCGTTCCCTCGCTAGAATCTCGAGCGCTGAAGCCCTTTTTCTCTGTTCGCCCCACAGGAAGGCACTTCAAAGTTTGCCAGTCTGGAGAGCTGCGCCAAGGAGCACCAGAAACGCACCCACAAGAGACTCCTGCTGCAGAGGGAGATGGTGAGACAAAAGTGCTTTAACAACCAGTGCCAGACAAATGGATGTCTTTTCAGAGCTCTGTCATTTCAAACAACACATTCCTCCAAAGCAGTGTACTGCAAAGTGAGCCCAAGCCGCTCCAGTAGGATGAAGCCACGTGGTTAACATTGTTTACCCAATGCACTTTGTGCTGTACTTGAATTAAGCCTCTGTTGTGATTTACAAGCTCTCCTCGCCCTCTCGCAGTGGAAATAAATCTCGGACTTTATTATGTGGCATCGCAGTGAATTTACTCGGTTGTTAAAGTAATTGAATAACTCTTTCCTCACAGGGAGCAATGCAAGGAACGATACCATACTTGGGGACGTTTCTTACCGACCTGACCATGTTGGACACGGCCCTGCCGGACCTAGTGGAGGTAGGAAAAAACAACTCCCCCAACACCTGCTGAGTGTGTGTGTGTGCGCCTGTTAGCAGCTGTGTGCGCCTTTCGATAATCGAAAGGGTGTGTGTGTGTGTGTAGAGCTTACACAACTCAGCAGATCCTAGAGTCTGTCTGTGTTACCACCGTCAGAGAACTGGGGTCTAAGTTTCCGTGTGAGTGTGGGGAATTTTGTCGGCCCATTTTCGGAGTGGCCCACCTAATGCTGTTTGTCTAAGCGGCCGCTGGTATGTGATGTTCGGGCTCTGACAGCGTGCTCTTTGTGTCCTCCGCAGGGTGGTCTGATCAACTTCGAGAAGAGACGCAGGGTGAGTGCAGCTGCAGTCCACCCCCCCCCCCCCCCACAGGGTTATATGTATGACAGTTATCACACGATGAGCTCGTCAGACCCAAATCTAACGAAGGTGGTTTTCTCTCTCCGTCTCTGCAGGAGTTTGAGCTGATCGCTCAGATCAAGCTGCTTCAGTCGGCCTGTAACAGCTACTGTCTGTTTGCGGAGCCCAGCTTCCTGCGCTGGTTTAAAAACCGCCCCCAGCTCAGCGAGGAGGAGAGGTAACGAGCACTTTCTCTCTCGCGATCGCACCATTACCCATCAGATAATGAGCGCATAAGAGTGTGAGGTCATGGTCTGTTGGAGCCATTGTTGAGAAACGCACAATGGAAGCTTCTTTCTCCACGTTGTCCTCGCCTCTCCCTGCTGTTCTTATGTCACGTCTTCACTCCCCACCGACCCCTCGTACTTGTTGTCTTTACTCTGTGACCTCTCTCCCTTTCTCACTCTTTTCGTTTTTCTCCTTAGACTTTCTCTTTTTTATTTAACCCTTCTGAGATTACACCGTTCCTAAAGCCACTGAGCACATGATTCGATAACGGTTCATAATGTTAAGTTGCATTATTCATGTTCTTTTTTTTGCAGCTACTCTCTGTCCTGTGAGATCGAGGGCCTTGGCGACAGCAGTCCGACTTCACCCAAACCTCGAAAAAGCATGGTGAAGAGACTCAGCCTGTGAGTACATCATAGCATAGATGTTCATTCTACTGTGAATGGATCATATTGAGTTGAAGATACTTTTCCTTGGCTCGGACGTGTCTCACTCTTATATTCATGCCCTGCTTGTCTGTGACCTATTTACTTTTATTGTCTGATAATTGTGTCCCTCTTCCTCTCAGGCTGTTTCTTGGGCCAGACAATAACTCGGCCCATTCCCCGGTCAGAGAGATGCCGCGATCGCCTCCTACTGGCAGCTCAGGGGAGAGCATGGACTCCGTCAGTGTGTCCTCCAGTGACTCCAGCAGCCCCTCAGACAGTGAAGGTCTCACGCCCACGACTCACACCTCGGACTCCCAGCAAAACAAGGTGGGTGGTGACATATAACATTAATCAATTATTATTAATCTTCTTCCTTTGTACTAATCATTTGATCCTAATTTTAGTTTGCCCCCGTAAGACTAGACTGGAGCCAACAGATCAAAGTAGGCTGTAGAATTAATGCTGGTTCATTTATAATCTTTATCTGTTGATTAATGGTCCCAGACTGGATCTAATAGATTAAACAGAAAGAAGAGTAAAGATTGTGTTGAGTTTAAAACCTTAATAAAATATATTAACAGAGTCATTTACATAACCACCAAACTTGCCCAACACAGGAAACCTAACATTATATATACTGAATATCTGTAGTTCTGCTTTTTGTTAAAGTTAGAGGTGAAAGTGGGCTCAGCTTCAGACTTAAAAAAAATGATGTCCTTTCTGGAAATATAATGTTTTAATAATAGATGATCCAACACCCTGAACCTATTCTGCCTCTAGATGATTCTGGTGAGGAAGATGAAGATCAGTTGTTGAATTAATTCGTCCGAACATAAACTTGTGACACATGCTAATCACAAAAGACACATCTCTAAAGGAAATATTAGATATTTCCCAATTTTTTACTTCCACCAAGAAGGATAAGTTTCACCCCTGTATGTCTGTTTGTTAGTTGGTTATATTTTAAGCAATATTATGCAAAAACCTACTGTTCACTAATCATGAAACCTGGAAGGGTGAGTTATGGGTCGCAAAAGAACCCATTTCATTTTAAAGTAGGTCCAGATCAGGGGGCAGATCTATGATTTGTTTTATTTCTCAGAGAATAGTTCATAGACCATAATGAAAATAAACAAGTTGAGGGGACTGCTTGCTATGTCTAAGTCATTTGGTGCAGATCCAAATAAATCTGGATCTATAGTGTAACATTTGAATGTGGTTTCAGGGAACTGTTGCTGGAGATATGCACTCTCCGAAATGTTCTTTTAGTTGTAAAAAAGAAATTCATTTGTGAAGAATAAGATAAAGAAACAAGAATTGTTTCAGGGACATTTTTTTCTACTGATGCCTAAAATAGCTGCACATCAGATTGTTAAAATGATTTATGAGTTTAGTTTCCATCTCTCTGTATGTGACCCCCCTCTCGTCTCCTCAGCTTTCAGAATCCTCCTCTTGTAATTCACTCCACTCCATGGACACCAGCTCGTCGACAGCCAGTGTCTCCATGACCCCGGCCTCTCCCTCCCTGCCGGGGCCCGCCTGCACCCACCGGCGCTCCCTCTCGCTCACGCCCCTGTCCCCCAGTTCCCCGAGCCAAACCCCAACGTATAACACCCAGGCCCAGGACGCCTGCATCATACGAGTCAGTCTGGAGCACGGCAACGGGAATCTCTACAAAAGCATCCTGGTGAGTAAATTAGTGTTTGTGTTGATTGTGTAACACTGTTTTTCGTTAAACCCTGTATGACTTCATTTTCTTTCCATCCTTTAAATAGTTGACCAATCAAGACAAGACCCGAGCCGTCATTTCCAGAGCGATGGCGAAGCACAACCTGGAGGTGGAGCCGGGGGAAGGATACGAGCTGGTACAAGTCATCTCTGAGGAGAGAGGTAAAACACGGGTCTGCTGTCAAATTGAAGCTTCTTATTTTTCCTCCTGCTGGATCCTCTGAGGTTCATCAAAAATCTTGGGTGATCAACGAGAGGTCTCTTTTTAAAACTGTGTGAAGCCTTGTTACTCAGATTACATCTTTCATAGACAGTATAAGGATTTAGGTTCAGCAAACGTTGTTGCTGCTCTATGAAGCAAAACAAATGTAAGCAATTCATCATAATAACAGACCAATGTTTTATGGAATTAGTAGGTAGATGGTAATATTTCACTGATCAGCTGTTTTACAAACTTAATGCACCAAACTGAATCGGCCACCAATTTATTTCTTACTAATAGCATTACACTCGCTCTTATGACTGACCTTTGTCCTCTGTTATGTCCAACAGAGCTGGTGATCCCAGACAACGCCAACGTCTTTTACGCCATGAACACCTCAGCTAACTTCGACTTCCTGCTGCGGGTGCGGGGCACAGCGGGTCGGCCAGTCCAGCTGCGAAGCCGGTGCAGCTCCACGCTCCCGCGGACCCAGCACCGCTCCAGCCTCTCGCTTCGACTCAGCAAAGTCACGCTGTGACGGGACTGTGTGGCCCAGCAGTTTGCCCTTATACCCCTGACCCAGGACAACACAGAGGGCATGAGGTGGATATTAGGGGTTGGGTTACGGGAGCCTCTGCAGAACAAAATGGACTTGAGGAAGCAATGCAGGATTTTCCACAAGCAACAGATTGATCCCAATGAGCTGTAAGACTTTTGAAGGAGCTTCAACAGGACTCTTATTTTGATCCTCATTGAACAGTGCCATCCCTTTGCCCCCTGCCTTAAAATAGACCTTGGATGTGTATTGGACTGCTGTGCCAGTGGGACTATGCTTAATTTTACTAGTGATGCCTGTGATAGAGTGATACAGCAACCCCTAGTGGCATTTGCTCTTTACGACGACAGATTTTTTGCACATGTGGGAGCAGCCAAACTCCTGACCTCCAACAGTATTCTGAAATGTTCTTCTTCTTGTCCTGTGACGCCTGTGTAGCTGAGTAATAACTGTTCTAGTTAAAGAAGAGTGATGAAAGCAGAAAGAGAAGGCGGATCAGAAGAAGAGATTGACTGAGTTTTCAGTCCTGTTGCCTTTATTGATGACTGAGTAGACCTCTGACAGTGATCTGAATGATATTGATGAACTGATTGACAGGAGCTGTGATGTCATTATTTCCCCCTAGTTGGACATGTGGACCCGCCATGTCTGCCCTGTGCACAGTGTGCACAGTGAATTCAGCCCCTCTCATATTGTGAGCTGTGTGAAGAATGCTGCGTTGTTTTGCGCTCGTTCTGATTGGTTCCAGTACTTGGTTTTAACAAGTCCTCCACGCAATGGCCTTACCAGCCCTGTCTTCAGGGCGCTGAGATGCAATTTGTGCTGCTGTACTCACTTGTGCTTGTTTGAAGAAAAAAAGAAGAACAGGCGGACAGGAGAGGAAATGAAGGAAGTGTCGCACTGAAATGGAAAGCACCGTGCACATTGTGTCAAACTGATGCACACTCGTACCTCTCTGCCCTTCATTATATGAACTACAGAGCTGCACTTGTCAGTTGGTCGGAGATGTGAATACATAAGAATGAGTGGCTTTGTCCCTCTTCACAAAAATGAATGAATTACTATTTTTTTGTATTTTTTATATGTTTTTATTACACATTTCAGGCCAGAATTGAAGCCAGATTGGAGACTGATGGAGGATTTTAAATGTTGTTGAATTCAGAAAGTGTCATGTTTTAGCCAGTGCAAATTTTTACTGTGATGCAATTGGAAATTATTTACCTCTTCAGCTCATTATACTCACAGAAGCCTCCTTATGCAGTAAAACCCCTCTTTATTTGTCTCATGGTCAAACCCCTTATTTCCAGCACCACATCACCAACACTCCATCAGCCGTTCACATGTGCAGGTTAACGCTGCACATGTCACTCTACTGTGCGTCACTCTACTGTGCCCTGATTTGGTGCAACCAGTTCAGGCTCCTCAGTTGATATCACAATGAGCAGTTTCGCTGTCGGCCCGATCGTCTTGTCTCCATGCAGCACTTCATTTCCAAACATCCCCCCCCCAGCTCCTGTGTTCTTCAGTGCCAAAGACCTTTCTTCTACCTGAATAAATAAATTATTATCATTATTATAATGATTGTCCTGTGTGTTTTTGATTTCAGAATAGAATTCAAAATCCTGCTCCTCACAACCAAAGCCCTTTAACAATCAATTTCCATCATGTATTAAAGAGCTAATTGCATTGTATTATCCCAATAGATAAATTTGCTCCCAAAAACAGTCTCACAGATGGTCACCCACATTGAGTTTGGGTAAACTGATAAACACCCTCTATCATGTGATTTTTAACATGTGATTATTCCAGTCTTATTTAAATACAATTCAGTTTAGCGGTTGATTCAAATTACATTTTTAACGTACATGTATTCTACCAAACAAAGCTCTTCCCATGTTCCCTGTGCAGCCGTGGCTGAATGAAGGCTGCAGCGCTCGGCCTCTGTCAGTTTACCCTTGTATCCTGATGGACAACATGCTCGTCCCTGTCCGGATTGACATTGTCGATGAGAGGACCAGAGGCTGTTCTGGACGCAGCCCAAGTCACTTTGCTGAGTGGAAGACATTTGTGCTGACTTAAGTGCAGCAGTCATAACCTTCTTTTCCTGAAGTGAAGTTTGCCTTGCTAGTCAAACAAAATAATTTAAAGTTTATTCCGTAAAATTTGGGATTGAGCACCACTCGCTGTGTGTTGCATGTTCACTCCATGTTTGCGTGGGATTGATCTGGGTACTCCGGCTTCCTGCCACAGTCCAAAGACATGCAGATTAGGGTTAGG
Source organism: Platichthys flesus (assembly GCF_949316205.1). NCBI lineage: Eukaryota > Metazoa > Chordata > Actinopteri > Pleuronectiformes > Pleuronectidae > Platichthys > Platichthys flesus. The sequence goes on along the minus strand of NC_084953.1, from coordinate 16,027,810 downwards.
TTAGTGGGAGACTCTAAATTGAACGGTAGGTGTGAAGGTGAGTGTGACTGGTTGTTTGTCTCTGTATGTTGGCCCAGTGATACAATGGCGACTAGTCCAAGGTGAACCCCGCCTCTCGCCCAAGGTCAGCTGGGATTGGCTCCAGCTCCCCCTGTGACTCTCTAAGGAGAAGTGGTACAGATAATGAATAGATGGATGAAGGATGGATGAAGGATGGATGAAGGATGGATGAAGAATGGATGAAGGATGGATGAAGGATGGATGAAGGATGGAAGGATCAATCCTTGTTTTGCCTCCTTAGGACTCAGAGGTTTTACTCGGATATAAGTTGTTGACGTGAAAACACTGGTTCCTCCCTGCCTTATTTATAATGAGGAACGAATTTCTTTATTTTCCAATACCAGTGTCTTTGGCTGCTGTCATCAGGTCTTTATTCCATTTAATTTGTACACATTTTTGTTTTATCGATTTCACAGATAGTGGGTAAAGACGAGGCCTTTAAATCACCTTCAGCTTTTTTATTGAATTTGATTTCAAGGCACTCAGATTTTCACTCAGGCACTGACGTTGTTTGTTATTGAGCGTCAACAGGTGGCTGCTCTGCATTAAGTGCTTACTTGAGAGCAACAAAAGGCTTCTTCTCCCGTGGGAGTGCACATTTGACGAGCTGGTTCATTACAGTGAGCCTCGTGTTACAGCCGTACACGCACAGATGGATGGTCTCTCACCAACTGGACAAATAAACCCAACATCAGCTACATATAACAATAATGAGGACATTGCTTGTTCAGTTTATACAGTATAATCCCTGTCTGATAATTTGATAGCTACACAAAGAAGACAATAGGTAATTCTGTTAGTGAGAGCTGTACAGAGTAAAAGGTTCCCTTACGAGTTATGAGAAACACAAGCAAGTAATAAACTCAGCAGGCCTTCTGCCCGACCTGAAATAAATAATGCAACACAACACTGAAGTTGGAAATAGGAAATTGTGTTTTGCTTAAAGCCACGTTGGTCTGCTGCCACATCATACTTTGTGACATCTGTCAACTCTGCACTATTCTCATATCATCCGTTTTTTATAAAAAGGCACTGCAGTCTTTAGAGGATATCCGCAGCCGTGTGTCACAGTCAGGTCATCAGGTCACTGAAACATTCGAAATGTATCAATCGACTCAAGGTTCACGGATTGCTTCCTCATGTAGGCCTGTTAAACTCTGAGGATAAATAAGGTCACATAAGCTACTGATAGAATCTGTAGCATTTATGCGAGTTTTGTATAACACATGTTTCTCTAATTCTCAAACTGATATAAGGCATCTTGAGTAGGGCTGAACAGGTTTGACCAGGGGCCAACTCTGTGAACATGGGTCAGTGGCAGTACCAGCAACTACCAGGTACAGTGAAAGATATATATATATATATATATATATATATATCTTTTGTCTTATATTGATTTATTTTGGAATTAACTTATTAAATAAAACAAGTGCCTTAAGGATTAAATCTGGGATCAGACTGGTTGTTATAGTGATAATAAGAATGATATCCATAGATGGTGTTGCTATTAATTTATTAATTATGTTATTATTGATAGCAATAACTGTGCATATAATATTATTATTATTATTATATGCACATTTATATAATTGTTTCATTCCATGACTATCAGGTAGGCAATATTACATGTTTAAGGGTCTAATTTACTCAGGTCTTATTTTTATTAAAGAAATATGAACATACAAACAGATCCACAGTATATTCAAATTTCTCTCTATTGGATATTTGAATCATGTTAAAGTTTATATGTACACATGAAAGAGATAACTTCCGGGGCCAAATATTTTTGCAGGAGGCCAAGAAAAGGCCCGGGGGCCAGTATCTGACTACCATTAGTCGACAGGTTCACCACACCACTACTTTCAGAAACAGCTCTCGACTTCACACGTCTCCAGTCTTCCGTTGGCGAGAGCGAGCTCAGCAAATTCCCTCTGATGCATGTCAACATGAAAGGGTTTCAGTGCTCAGGTCAGTGTGAGAGTCAGATCACGAGTGCGTGCGGGAGGTGCTTGTGCCGGACGCAGCGGGTCAGGCTGCACTGACTTCGCCTTTAGACAGAGGGATGCAGCTGCTTATAATCCGTAAGAGCATTTGAGTGGGCCACCAGATTGTTTATGTAGTCCATTGAAAACGAGCTGGCACAAATGTGTGTGTTGAGGGGGGAGAAGGGCGAGTGCAGCTTACAATCCATCTGTCCCTGTTTTCACACAACTCAACATGGCAGACAATGAGGGGAGGGAGCTGGGACAGACCTGAATCCTGCAGACCTGAGACCTACGGATTCCTTTAAAACGCATCATTTGAACATCTTTGTTGGCTCATTTGACAATAAGCACATCCCGACACAGATTAGAAAATAAATACTCTTTTACTCAACTTTAACCTCAGCGTTCCTTGGATCTGTCTCATGCAGCCCTGTGAGGCCTTTAGACGTGTCTTCATTCACTGAACACAAGGACTGAGATGGTTAGAATATGAGGGGACCAGTGTCTGTAAGGTGGCAATATCTTCAAAAAGAGCAAAAGAGTCATATTAATTATTAATCTGTCGATACGTTTTATTAGCCTCTTGTTCCTTTCACTTCTTGGATAAAAGACAGAATCTCTAAAAACAGATAAGTCGGTAACAAAGGATTACCATCTGTGTTACACCAGAGAGCCACACAGTTGAATAAAAGACAGTTCTCTTTTTAAACGAAAGCTTCTCATGTGTTCATGAAGCTCCTGTCATCGTTCTTTCATCATCACACAGACACTGTATTTTACTAAACACATCCCAACTCGTTGTATTGCCTATGGTCCCACTCCTCCACAGACAAAACACCACCGACCTTAATATGTGCTATTTAACTTCTGTTCATATTTTAAACCAGACATATAATGATAGAACATAATTATTCAGTCCTATGACACATTTAATTTGTATCCAAATGTGAAGTGGAAAAACAATCAGAGTAAGTATAAAGATAAAGAAAGAGTTCACAAAAGAGCTTAAACTTGAACATTATTGTCTTTGGTTACAAAGATACAAACATGAAAAGCAGGTAAACTTGGTAGAACACAAATAAAAGTCAGACTTTGGTTCATACATTGACAAGAAAGCCTGAAAATCCTGACTCTTCTTTGAAAACAATCAAACACAACAGCCGTTACCTCAAACGTTTAACAATGCAACACTCACTCGCTAAGATTTAAATATATCAGTTTGGTTAAAGGTAAAACTGCTTTTGAACTTATTTTTGTTATTGAAAGCAATGGAGGGCAGATGTCTGAAGATGATGATTTATCTTCATTACTTACACAGGTCAGCTAGCGGAAAAAAAACATATACCTGTTCCCTTTGAATACATAAACCGATCAGTAATATTTCCACAAAAAATCTGCGAAAGACAAGCGACAAAGGGCAATATAACATGTTTGAGTCAGTTTGCTCTTTTGTTTACAATACAGTGCTGGAAAGGAAATGGCTGTTTGAATTATATATGACGAAGAGCCAGACACTGTCCACACGTCAAATTTCAGTGAACATATAGTTCTTATGCTGACTCACAATGTGAAGCTTATTTCTAAGCCTATAACAATTTTTGACAATTTCAACATAAAATAACTACTTTTTTTCAAAATTGAAGTTTTAGACATTTGTAAATTGACAAAAATTCCCCCATAACATGGAGAACAAGTGACTAAGATGACCAACGGCCAGGTTTATATGAACCATGACCTGTGTAATTTTAGAGTTGCTTCTACGTTCCAGACACTGAAGAAACAGGAACTCAGCCGACAGCTGCGACTGATTGGTGTGAGACATAAACTAAGACCAACAACAAGAAGGCGCTAACGGCCTCTCAGATGTTCCACTACACCAAAGAGCTGGAGGTATTTTCAGTCGTTCTTCAACAGCCAAGTTCGCTCCATCACTGAGATACGACAGTGAGAAACCATATGAGCAACAGATAAGGCTTTAATGGCTCATCATACTCAAGGTTTGGGAAATTTAGCTGACTATACCTTAATCAAACCAAAAAAACACAAATACAGCAAAAAAACAATTCATCTGAATGCATTGTTTTCATTTTCCCCCAGGAGTAAGGACACGTCCCCAGTGGTGTTCATTTCAAATCTACATACATGACGGGTACAGGGTATTTAAAAACACTTCTCAAAGTGATGAAGTGAAATAGAATAACAACAATTAGTAGAACAAATGTGCAAATCATCACCTTTGAAACATTCTTTACTGGAGGGCTTTTCTATTGCACTGCATTAGGTTTACAGATGCTCCTTTTCCCATGTCATGTGTGGTGTGCCTCAGGGGTCAATTTTAGGTACAATTTTGTCCTCATATATATATATAAGCTAGTCATGTTTTGATCAATTCAGAAGTTTTGCAAATGCTAGAGACATTTTAAATTCAGGGCATACAGATCGTTTCATCTCACTATAGACACATTTTTGTTACGAACCAAATTCAACTTTGAAACGACCACAGACTGTTTCAGACTGTCCTTGCTTCTAATTGGAACTAAGAGGCTCAATCAAATCACACCCATTTTAGCCTCTTCACACTGGCTGCCCATTTGTTTTAAGATTGATCCTAAATTATATTTTTATCAATCCCGTATGAAGCCTTTCAATCCTCAGGAAGTCTTCTAACTGTTCCCGAGACCAGGTAAGGAGACAGAGATTTTATACTCAGGGTCTTAAAGCTCTGGAGCGACCTGCTCAAGGAAACGTTGAAGACTGTCTGATTCGTCTTTTAAAGCGTGCTTCTCTCTGAGAGCTTATTTTGCCGTAACCGTTTATATATTTTAACTCACTTGAACTTTTTAGATTACTCTTCTTTTTTGTAAATCACTTAGTAACTGTGTTTTTAAAATGTACTTTACACAATATTACTATTTATAACTAAAGCCACAAATAAAACCTGGTGGCTCAATGTAGTGATCATAGTTAAAAACCTGTTTGCTGTTGTAATAAGTGATTAGAAAAACCAAAATATTCCCCAGCAGACTTCAGGTGTAAGGTAGGCTGACACTCTCAATGTGGACCACAATGTATCTGACCGACAACTTGTTATTCAGTTTTTTCTTTTCATCTAATTTCAACAAAAGTAATTTTCCTGTGACACTGTCAATGTTATTGCAGAGTATATGAATATATCTGCTGCTACCTAACATATGGCATCTGTACTTTCAAGTTTCTGCTAAAAAAAACAAAAAAACAGTCTAAATGCTATCTGAGTCTTGAGGCATACTGTGCCTTAAAAACAGTACGTGAAACATTACATCCTCTGGTGCCATGGAAAGCTGAGAGACGCTTTAGATTACACTCGAAAATGTTTCCATTCAGGACAAAGTAGGAAAAAAGGGCAAAGATGTCGGTGATGGTCAGACATGTTGTATCGCCAACTCCTGTCCTATGAAGCGGCGCAGGCGCTCCAGATACTGGCTGTATAATTCAATGTCATTGTGTCCCGCCCCCTCGACCCAGAGAGGCTCCACGGCCTTGGGGCAGCGCTCGAACAGAGCCAGGCCGTGGGAGAAGTCAATCACCTCGTCCTCGGTCCCGTGGATGATGAGCACTGGAGACGGGATTTTGGACACTTTCTCAATGCTGAAAGGAGAAATAAGGAACAGATTAAATGTGACATCTATAAAAGTTAGTGAAATATATTATAAAAACAGATAAAAAAATGTCAAATAGGAAGCTGTTTTTTTCTGGACTGCAATATTAGTTTGTTCTGAGCTATAAAATATTTATTTTATTTAAAAAGTAGATAAATATTGTAATGCTTATTGTAACAGCAGTGCCATATGTGACAGTGACTGCTAGGGTTTTATTGCCTCTGTGCTGATAAATGATCATATGTGCCAACCCAACCATCTACAGCACAGATTTGAAAACAGATTGGATGTTACACAACAATAAATATTTGGACTTCACAAATTTGGTTTATAGATTTTATCAGTACAAATTAACATATTTTTGTATAAATTACATAAACACATGAGCCGATGCCAACTGCCCTCTTACTCAATTTGAACAACAGACACACACCGGAGCCCCTCCTAAGCTCACTGCACACACACAGTGGGGCATTCCCTGGTATCCTTCCACCTCTGCTCCTCATCCACTTGTTCTGTTAAGGCTGACGTTGGCTGTGACTGACCTTCGTCAGACTCAGCCACTAAAACTAAACTGACAAGGAGAGCAGGAAGGATAGAGCCAGGCTAATGATAGCACCACTCTGAGTTGTTATTGTCTGGCCAAGGGAATTGTTTTGTGTCCAAGGATTAAAAATACAATGTTACAGCACAGAACAGGTAACACTCACATCACAAGAGTAGAGCATGTAAGTGAACATGAAGCGTTAAGAAGAAGCTCTGTAGGATACACAGTCAAAAGTACGGACACTCATCACCTACCTGTTTTCTGTTATAGGACCAGATAAGCAGTCACTATTTAATAAATGTTGTTTGCAGTCGTTGTAAACAAAATTGGATGTTAATTACCTCAGTCAAGGATATGGTTTCACTGTCTGTCAGTTTGTCAACATGTTTACACAAAAGCTACAGAGTGGATTTCTATGAAACTTGATAGAAGGATGGAATATGAGCCAAATTTGACTGAGTGACATGCTAGTTCTTTTTAGTAAAGACTGCAACAGCACAGTTATTCAGCTTTTTATATCTTGTATATATGTATATATATATATCTTGTATATGTTTTATATTTAGTTATTATTATTATTATTTTATTTTTTCTTATGTGAAGTACTTATTGTGTTTTTATATTTTATGTTCATTGTATACACCTATACCAAAGACAATTCCAGGTAGGTGTAAACCTACTTGGGAATAAATACTTTCTGATTCTGATTCAATTTATTTCCTGTTTCAGTGTTTGTTTATTAATATGATAGGGTATAACTTTGGTCCCAAACTTTGCCCGAGTAATGTACCTCTACTAAAAAAGGTCACTGTTGAATATAATTATTACGAGTATTAGATCTTTTTGCGGCCAATCACACATTTAGTGAAAAATACTATTACAACTTTCATCAATACAAAGGTTCAAAGTAAGAGAAGTTCAAAACAATTCAATATAGGAAAGTGTCAATCATTTTATATTTGAGGCTGAGAAGGAGGCTTGTTGAAAAACAAACCAACATTGTGCAGAGACTTACTTGGGGAAAGCGTCGAAGCAGTAGGTTTTCTTTGTGTCAGGAAAGGCCACTCTCATGCCAGACGTTAGAGGGGAGTGAAGAACAACGGCAGCACACTCATACCGCGACGCCAGGTCTACAGTAGGAACTGTACCGATGCTTTGTCCATACAGGATTATATTCTCTGGGCTTATACCATACCTAGTTAAAACCAAAGAGACAGAGAACACATCATAAAATGGGCCTAACAAAACTAAAAGGGATAGTTCACTGAAAACAGAAGATGTACAACTTGGAGTCTCAGGGGTAAACGGTGTCGCAGCTGAACCAATACAATTGAAGTAAATGGGACTACTTCTTCAGACATATTAAAATGCACAACCGATGCTCCAAATTGACGCAGGATGCACAAGGCAGCCATCATGAGCACACATATAAGCGCTTAAAGGTCCTCTGATATCTTCCTTGGAACCCATCACTTTCGAACAAACACACACATACACACCAGAAAACCTCACTCAGGAGCACTCGCCCAAGGGCGCCCGTGTCCACTAGCATCACTACTTCTAGTAATGGACTTTAAGGCTAAAAGCTAGGTGTAAATTACCTCATTTTGAGTTTAATATGAATGTCGGGGCTAGCCGACACTTGGATGACACCACACGAGCAGTATGGAGGCATGGTGTGTTATTTTCTGTTGTTTTATTACGTCTAAAGAAGGGGTCACTATGGATGCAACACCAAGACTCCTAAAGGGTTTGGTGGGACTCTAACAATGCATCCCCCCTCCATCGTCATCTGTGAACTATCCCTTTAATCAGCAAAAATATACAGTGGCAAAATCTAAACATATTACATTTTATTGACAGCATAAAAGCACCTCTATCAACTCTTAGTTAGCGATCTTTAGTGATAAGTCCTCTCAGGGTTAAAGCCACATTAAAGCAGGTGCGCTAATGAGACACATCATCACACCACAACACCCTGAAGAGACAAGTCTCTCCCAGTCTCCGCTCTCCTCCATCAATCTCACCCTTTTTAATTCCCCTGGCATCTGTCACTGCTCCGATCTCCCCTCTTCATCTCAGCTGTCCTAATCACAACTACTGCTGCCTTCATTCACCCCTTCTTCACATCTTAATCTTTATTTGACCCTCCTTCTTCTATCTCCTTTTGTTTTTCACTCCTTTTTCTTCTCAGGAACAATCTATGGACATTTTTTAAATGGTGTGATTTGCGTCTAATTCAAACAATGTGCCCTTCTTGGCAGAGGAAGTCGAAGTCTAATAAATCATCCCCCTGAAGGACATATATGGGCCAATTATATCATCTCTTACCGTGTGCGCAGGGCATGCCAGGCAGCGTCTATGTCTGCATAGAGGTTCTTCTCAGAGGGTTTGCCAGTGCTGACTCCATAGCCGGAGTAGTCGTAGGAAAAGATGTTGCAGTTTATGCGAGTGCCAAGGCCGATGTAGAAGCTGCTCATCTGGCCGAGGTCCACTGCATTACCATGAGAGAAAAGCACTGTAAACCTAAAAGGAGAGGCATGGTCAAAATATGGTCGAGTAGATATAGTTTTCTAGGGTATAGCCTGTACACAGTCTAGACCAATGTATCATATTGGCAACGTCTACACTTTGTATTGCTGCTAAATATGCAAATGATATCCTTTGCATCAATATTAGTCCTTTATATAAAATCTAAACTATACTATAACGTCATTTGCTTGACCGAAAGTGATATGAATCATATACTGAATATAAAGCTATAATGCCATTCATCTCTATATACAGTCTATTATATTAACATTGGACATACTACTGGACTTATTAAGCAGAAAATTATAATATATTATTAATATCATATTCAATCACAGATCTGAGCTGGTAACTCAGTTGAATAAACAAATAACAAAACAATAAACAAGCTATTTTCAGGTTAAACAAAGCCAGGTTACTGAGACTCCACATCAACACATCTTTGTCTGTAAGTGTTTCTTGCTGGAATATCGGTTTACCACAACACAATGAACTCACATAAATTGTCTTTGACTTCAAGACATTTTGATCAACCTGAGAAGCAGCATATCCACCATAAATGCAGGGTAGTCTAGCCGTGGCCTTTCATTCATGAATGCATGTTGTGCTCTCCAGAGAAACCTGATCTGTTTTCTGCAACCTGACTGTTTTGAGATCCTCTGTCAGTGGGTCTGTTTTTCAACACACACACCGCCTTTGGCTTCGCTCTTGGCCTTTCCACTGAATGTGGCCCAGCAATGATTCTGCCATATCAAGTTGAGATTGGATTATTTTTTGAGTAATAGGAGATAGACATTAACCTATACGATGACGCTAACATAAGCCTATCCATTTCTTTTTAATCTACTTGGTAGACTAATCAACAGCTGCACACTGTAACAGGATTGGTGTCAAACAGACGTCGATACGTTTATCTCGCAAAAAGGGTGTTTCCTTTCTCAGACCAAATGATATGTACCCTATTCTCAAAAAGTATTGACCAATCAAAGACAGTAAAGTCAGTGACAAACCCACAGGATGGAAACCCACATCGTGGAACATGTTATGCCTCTGACTCACTGAACACTGATATCGTTATCATGAACCAGAATCCCAGAACACACGGAAAAGTCAACATTCAAGTTCCTACAAATCACATGATAAAAAAAGAAGAGAGGTTAAAGAGACTGTTAAAATGGATGGCATAGATGGAACAGAGAGGAAATCTTAGAGTCAGCTGAGTCAACAGAGAAGTAACTCAACAGGCCAAGTAAAGGAAGTAGACATGGATGTGTGTTCGAGAAGATTGACAAGAAAAGAGGGCGTGGAATCACTCCAGAGGAAGTGTGACATGGTCATAAAATGAATGAGAAAGGTCGAGCCAGGTGAGATTAACAGTTAAACACGTACATGCATAAAGGATTGATAAATCACCCACGAGGAAGGTAAACCTTTCAAACTCCCTACCTGGCATCAGGGACACAGCGAATGTACATGCAACCGACTCTGTTCCCCCGGCTGGATCGAGTGAGGAACACCTCTGTCATGTCCAGCTCCCTCTGCGTGTACTGATACTCTGCTCTCTCCAACAGGTGAAGCTTCCATCTACCTTCCACATCACCGGACCCTCCGCTTCCAGCAACGGATGCGCCACTTCGTGTCCGTGGGTTCGATGCCCCCGTTGGCCCTGTTGAGGCAGGGCCTGCCTCTGGGTCGGGGAGGAACTTGTAGGTGGGCTCGGGAGGTAAGAAGGCGAGCTTGGCCGCGATGCGGCTGGGACATGGCGGGCAGCAGAACAGGCAGCAGAGCTCGCTGAAAGAAAGGCCATTCATCCTTCACTGTGCAGGAGGAGGAGGAGGACAAGAGGATCAGTGTGTTGATGCATCCACATTATCCCAGTGTTCATACAATCAGACACTTATTACAATGAAATGTACAGGGTTCCCACAACACTAGCTTTGTTACATCTCAAGACTATGTAGACTAGAACTAGGCGATATCAACGTCTATAATTATCAAAATGTAGTTTTCATCAAAAGCAATATAACAAAAGCTTAATATACATATAGTATTTATGCACAAAGAGGACTTATAAGTGTTTGACTTTGTTCATTATTACATTACATTACATAAAGAATAATTTAAAACCACAACTGACTGAAACAAAAGTCTGTATTGAAACTTTGTCTTTAAGCTTAAAAGAAATAATAATGTGACATTTATTTAGATAATCATTAATCGACTAATATAAAAACTTTTAAAACAATATCATTTTTGGCCATATCGTCCAGCCCTACTATAGATATAGCTGTATAGCATGAAACTGTCCAATGGTAATTATTGGACAGTTTGATCTTTATTATCACTTAAATAATTTATCAGGTAATAATATTCAACATGTTATGTCGACAGGTTCTTAATTGTTTATAATGTTATTGTACATCAATGTCTGAAAATTGTGGAATGTGCCATTATTACTTTTGTGCAATTTGATAACTTCAAATCCAGTTTTTTGTTTGAACCCCTGAATAATTTGATGACTTGTGATAAACAAAGAAGCAGATGAACGTTACTGTTTGAGTTCTAAACCTGATGTAATCACGTGTGTTGGTTAAACTAAATACGTTGTGTACAGTTTTTTTTACAATTAATTAATGAATAACATTGTTATCACCGTCACTCGAATTTATTGTGTTTTCGATTCTGAAGCACAGGACATGGATCCAACAGCAGCAGATCTACCTGTTGAACTGAGGAGCTGAGTGGGAGGGAAGACGAGCTGAGCGAGAACACAGAGAGAAAGACTTCCTCCTCCTCTTCAGCCAAACACAGGATCCCGTGGAAGTGTCCCGTCAGCAGCTGACAGAGGGAAATGTTATTTACTCAGTTCCTGCTTTGGTTTCTGTGAGCTGCCTGAAGTCCACGTCACATCCATGTTGTTTAGCACATTCGACGCCCTGGACGTTTGTAGGGAACCGACGAGTTTCTCCGTCCGTGTTGTTGACCTCCAAAACAAACTGTGGTCGCTCCTCAGGTGCAGTCAAACCCTCTCGGTGATTCTCCCTGGTCCACAGACGAGTGTGAATAAACAATGTAGGTGACAGCACGACTCGTTTGCCCGGCCAGAGACGTCTGTATGTCTGCTTGTAGCAGCTAAACGCTACTCGAGCTTTAAGCTAACCACCGGACATAAACACGGCTCAGATCCGCAGAAAATTCGCTCACTGACTCCGAAATTAAAAAACAAAAGCGTTCAACCTACGTTCGTGTACGTCCGTGATTCCGCAGAGGACGGAGCCGCCGTGTCCTCCTGACTCCTCATTTAAACTAATCCGTGTATGTCCGGTGTTTTCCAACTGCTCCGCTGTTTCACCGCACCCGGAAGCGACAGCTGACAGGATGTCACGTGACGCGCTCCCATTGGACAATGAGGGGAAACTTGTTATCGCTCAGAGTGACGTATTGACCAGCCCGACATGTCTGAACTTCATTGTTCTGTCTCCTGTGAACAAAAGAAAGGTGACATGTCGCAGTGATCCTTGTTAATGACGTGATCAGGATACAGAGGACGAGACTTATTAAAGGTGTGAGCCCGGCACATAGTTACAGAAGCGTATTGCATTCACTGGAAACAAATTAAAGCTCAGTTTTTATTAATGATTATCTCGAAAATTCAGAGATAAGTTTCATTAAAAAAAATTTAAATAAAAAATAAACCAGTTTGTATCTCGGAATTTCTGACATAATTAGCTCAGAAAAACTGATCTTTTATATTTTTCTAGTGAATGCAATACGTGTCCGTACAAAACACTTTTGTACATTGTATTTATTTACTTCTTAATAATAATAAAATAATGCATCAATAACAATAATACTATTTGTATTAGTTATTTGTGTCTTTCAGTTTCCCATGTTGGCGGACTGGGTCACCTTTCTTTGCAAAGGGGCCTAATTTTGTCACGATCTTTCCATGGCTGCTCCATCCCAAACACACTTCAAGTTATCCTGGCTGACTATAGTCAAAGCATTTGGTAACCAAATTACAATAAATATATATTGTCACTCGAATTTTCGAGCCATGGAGATATTTTTGGTCGTTCACTCCTTCTGACCTTGGTTTAATTCTTGATCTTAAAGCAGTTATTTTACATTTTTTTAAATGCACATTCTGTACTGCACATAGCTGCCGATTTATATGGGACGGCTCTGTTCTTCCCACTGCTTCACCCCTTCTAATCCTGATGACATCACACAGGGGTATAATATGCTAAAGACTATATCATTCACATTACTTCTGTGCACTTGTCAAATAAACACAGTTACAGTATACAATGAACAAGACAGGAAGATATTTCAAACTCGGTTCCAACACCCCACCTGTTGCCCATGTGTTTCTTCTTTGTTGAGGGGTTGCCAGGATATGCCAAAGTCAATGACTTTAACTTTGAGTGGCTGCCTGACACGATCCACCAACATGATGTTATCTGGCTTAAAATCTGCATGAATGATCCCTGCGCTGCTCAGAAAGTCCACAGCTGTAGCTAGCTGAAATCATGTAAGCATAATAATAATCATGAGCTATAGAGTTAATTTCATTAACAACAACTGTAACGACCAAGTTTACCCTTCACGCTACAAAGCAGTTAGTGTAAGAGCTTGAGTTTAAAAAACAAACCTGCTGCAGAATGGGGCGGATCTGCTTCGGCTGAAGGTGTTGACCCGGGCTGATCTGTTTGGATTTATGCAGATCCATATCCAGGAGCTCAAACACAAGACAGTAATGTTCCTTGTAGAAGAATGACTCATACAATTCTTTTACAATCTGAGTGGAGCTTCTCTATGGTTTGAAGGATGACCTCCGTCAATGTTTTCGAGGCTTTGGATAATTTTTAAAGCCACCGTTTCACCGGTGGTCACATTCCTGCATTGGATGACCATACCATAGGCGCCGTTGCCAAGGTGTTTCTATGCAAGGTAATATGTAGTGGGGGAGGGGATCAGGTCTCCTTCAATGATATTAAACTCGCTTGTTTGAGACATGGTGGCGGAGTAGTTATGCTGTTGATGTTTCACACTTGTCAGGAGAATAGAAAAGGAAGTTAGATGCAACCAACTATGCCAGTTCCTATCATCCAGGTAGGTAGAATTTATTTTTTATTTTATTTGACCTTTATTTAACCAGGAAAGTCCCATTGAGATTAAAAACCTCTTTTTCGAGGGAGTCCTGGCCAAGAGGCAGCAACAAATAACATATGTACACTCACAATATTACACTCACAACATATAAACAGAAATTCAAATGATATAAAAACAATTACAAGTAAATTAAAATTCATAAAAAACATCTACAAGTAGAAGAAGTGGTCTGAAATGCTCTCATCGTAGATTTAAAAGCGTTCAAAGAAATCATTTCGGTTAATTTAAAATCTTTTTGCAGCCAGTTCCATGTGGTGGGAGCAGAGTGGACAAATGCCCTTTTTCCTGATTCAGTGCGGGCCAATGGAACTAACAAAAGCATCTGATTGTTTGAGCGCAGACTGTAAGAAGCAACACTTTTCTCTGTGATTAAATTACAAATATATGATGGCAGTAGCCCAAGCATGGCCTTATAAATAAAAGTGCACCAATGTCCCAGCCTCCTGGTGGACAGAATAAGAGTGTACACACCATTAAGCTCAGTCCTTGTATATCTGTTCATTCAACTAATGTGCTTTTAATTGAATTAAAATGTTTGTTTAGCTACATGAAGATTTCCTTTATCTTAATGCTGTGTCCTGTTCATTTGTGTTTGAATTTATTAGTGTGCATGAATGATACCTGCCTGGCTCAGTGCAATATAAATTTAAATGGTTAATCATTTTGTTTTAGGTCCTTTAAAACGTAATTAGGTAAGTAAATATGTGCTCTCTCAGACTGGTCTATGGCTACTTTGTAACACCTACTGTAGGAAACTCACCATATATTCCTCATGGTCTTCGTTCAGGTAGGTGCACAATGACTTCAGGACGCACGCTCGATTAGTATGTATTGCATCATCCTGAGGAAAAAAAGGGAACAAATTCTGACAATATTCTGAATTTTAGGCAGAAGTACAAAAAACAAAAAAATCTGTAGCAATCTGCAAGTTTTGAGCATGCTATTTGTGTGGTTGACAATACTTTGGTCTCAGGAGCCCCAAAGGCAAATACTCAACATACATACAAAATCTCAACCAAATAAGACACGCAGGCACACACACACACACAGTGTTTTTTCATTCTGACCAAAAAGTTGACGTTGCTCTTCGGTCTTACTAGTGATTTATATTTTATCTATTGCTGACGACTTTTTAAACCCATAGTTTGAGAAACATTTGTGTTCCTGATAACTTACGCATTTTGTGCAAATTGGTCTGAGAGAAAAGGACCTAGATTGTATATGTTTTTATGCATATGTGTTGGTTAAAACCAAAATATTGTTGTGACATAAACTTACTTAAATAAAGTTTAAAAATAAAGTCACATTGAGAATGTCTTCTATTCCAGACAACTGAACATTTATATTGTTTAGAAAGTAATTTAATCGTATTACACAAACTAAATTTACACACAAAGGGAACCTTAAAAACTACTTTCTATTAAAGCAAAAAATCCGGTTATTATGTTTAAATATTTTACTTTAAGGTAAGGCAAATAATTGAGTTGAAAAATGTGGACATTTTAAGTTGAATTGCCTTAAATCTAAATTGCATATATGCAAATTTCTGATTTGAATTATCTGAGATTATTAAGTACAACTGACTCAAAGCAATTGGGTTTGTCTAACATGTTTATTTGATTTGATTAAACTTAATTGAATTGGGTGTTACCAATTGAAGTTATTCAATTAAGTTGGTAAAACTGATTTCTTTTTAGAGTGCAGAACCCATCTCTATATATGTTTAAACTTCAAATGTTCCTATTTGGAAAAGCCTATAGTTAGGGTGTTATAGGTCTATACTGCTGGGGGAATTCCCATCATGCACTGACCACTTCTCCCCTCCTTTCTGTCTCTCTGCCCCCGAATTTATTTATTTATTTTACCACGTCACTCACTTTTAGTTTTTTCCCTCCCATAGTGCACAACTGTTCGTGGTCTCTCTCTCCCCCTCTTTTCCACCCATCTCTCCTCTCTTCCCCCTTTTCTCAGCTCACCATAATTGGTCGAGGCAAATGGCCGCCTACATTGAGTCTGCTCTGCTAGAGGTTTATTTTAGTTAATCTGGGAGTTTTTTCTTTCCCTAGTCACTAAAGTGCTGCTCATTCAGGGAACTGTTGGGTTTCTCTATGGTTCTTAAGGTCTTGACCTTCTATGCAAAGTGCCTTGAGATAATGTATATTATGATTTGGCACTATACAAATAAAATTGAATTAATGGCTTTGTAATTCTTCTGGGAGGTCCTGTTATTGGGCCTGATGCTCACTGAGACAAACTGGACTTTTCCTGCTAAGTGTTAAATGTGAGAGGGTCTATGAGGTCAGTTGAAGCACATTTTTGAATAGAGCTTTGGCTTTAATTACTGTCCATTTGAAATAAATCTTATGATTGTTTAAGATATGGAAGAAACCATGCATAACAGGTAATAATAGTAAAATAATAAAACTGTGCCACAAACTTGTTTTAAACATATGCATTAATGACACTTCTACTCAGTGGATTATGTGACAGCATTGTTTTCATTAAATTCCTTTTCCTTGGTGCTTGTTTTTTTCGAGCTTGAGGTGCAGTCAGTGACTCTGACACCACATTCAAGGACCTCAGAGTGCGATATGTGGCTGGACATGTTTTGAGTTAAGAGATATATAGTAGGTAAAACCTTTCATTGATTTAATTTTCATAATGGCAGAAAAAAAATGTGATCAAAAAATCAGTGATTTAATTCTGCGATACAAAGAACAGAATAAGAGTATTTAATTCAGGCAATTCCTGTTACACCACACAACAAAGTACATTATGTGCTGTTGTGATGTACCATATGCGCCTACACTGTTTTGTTAATAGCAGTGAGCCACAGTTCATATATCTACCATCTGGAGAAGCAACGAAACCAGTGGTGTTCGCAACTGTACACCAGTGAATACAGAAACAGAACTTTTAAAACAATCTACTAAAAGATTGATGGCTTTCATTCTTTCAATTTTTATCCATCCATCATCCGTCCCTCTTATCCTTTAAGAGTCACAGGGGGTACTGGAGCTAATCCCAGCTGACATTGGGTGAGAGGCGGGGTTCACCTTGACTAGGTCGCCAGCATATTAATGCATGCAGCCAACACATAGACACACAACCACTCACAATCACACAGACGGTCCATTTATAGTGTCCATTTAACCCAACTACAATCTGCATGTTTTTGGACTGTGGGAGGAAGCCACAGTACCTGAACAAATTCCACAAAGACATGAGGAAACATGTAAACTCCACACAGAAAGACCCCGGCCGAACTGGGATTCGAACACAGAGCAGTGTGTACAAGGCTACAGTACTAACCCCAGTGCTGAAAAATACATATAATAAACACAAAAATAAATACAAAAGACAAGTGTATTTTAAAATAAACTTTGTGATTTTATTGTTTTAATACTTACTCTTACACATCATACAATCCTAAATCTTTAAAAAGAAAAGCAAAATAAAAAGATATCTGGTGGTGTTTCTGGGGGACTGGAGTGCCAAAGGGACAAGAACTACAGCTTTTGTGAACATTGTAGATTTCATTTCATGTCCCTCAAGCTCACCTCAATAAGACAAATTGAAACATCTTCTGTCCTTCCTTCTGCAGTTTGCAGACTCATCACAATGTTCAGGATTATCACACTGATCAAGCATAACCCCTGCATGACGAAGACACTGATTATGAAAGGTTCTGCGAAAAAGATGGGACTGAAAACAACAAAATCATATCAGAGCAACAGACAGAGAAAACAATTGTACGGATAATATCTAGATTACTTAGGTATGGTTGCCATAAATGCTGGTGCCAAGTCCTTCACCACAAACAACAGTTTTAGCTATCCCACTGTCCAAAATCGCATGTAGGAAAATTGGGCCTAATCAATATTAGGGCTGAGTAGTTTGATAGAGGATGTCACGGTGTATTGTGTGAATTTTGGTGGTTTACATTCAAACTGCTCACGTCTTAAAAAACAAAACGAGGGCGTTGTGATGAGCAGTCAATAGAAAAGTGTAAACCATGAAGTCCACATGATTTACAATCATCCCAAGTACACAAGTTTTTTTTTCTCTGACAGCACTTTCAGTCTGAATAACTGAGCACTCTGTATGCTAAAAAATATTTTGAATTGGTCGTCAGACTAGCAGGCACAATGCAGGGAACACAAACCTGCAGAGCTGCTCCGACCACAAGCCACAACAACATAATTATCACTTAAGAATCCACATTGACTCTTTTCATGTTTTAGTTTTTCACAGCTTGGGGTTCCCATGACTCATCCCAGGACAACACCGTCCCAGTCTTGTATATTCAATCACAGTCGCTTAGACATGTTCACCATCATCATTGCCAAGACTTTCACATAAATCCTGGTTAAGGCCAATTTTTCAATCATAGGCGCCCAGAGTAAAACTCATCTAGGTCCAACATGATATTCTGTGTGTTCAAGAAGAAGTGTCATTCATGGCCAACCCATTCTGCATTGGCTTTTCAAACAACACACATACTCTGACGCAACTCCAGATCAAGCATAATTTACAAAGAAAGCTTTTGATGATAAAGGAAAAAAATGTAACCTCATTTGCCCATATACATCTCACAAAACCTTTTTCTGTAATATTAAGGGTTATATGCTATGACTAGACTTCAGTAGCATGGTAAAAGAACGGACTGGAATACTGTGTAATTCATTGAGGTTAATTAAGCTTAAAGGGGTTTGTTAATAATCGGACTGGTTTTGAAAAAAAAAGAAAAAGAAGCCACGTGGTCTCTTGAGATACTCATGGTAAAGACAGCTACTCAATGTTGTTTGAACATGATACAGGCAGATGCAAATTAAAGGGGAAACAAGTTGGGAAAAGATAATTCTGTGCCATTCTAGGCAAATTCTTTTTGTGGATAATTATGAAAAGCACTTTTATACACATAGTACTATTCTTCACCTTAGTCCCCCACCTTCATTACCTGGCAGAAATCTACAATAAGATTATACTATATGAATAGGAGCCATATGGTATTTACATTTGGAAGAAAACACAGTCCTGTTAACTTGAACCTCAAGGTTGCTGCCATGCATTGTGCTACTGCTGTGTGGCTTTTTAAAACATTCCAGCTTCATTTCCGACTGTGCAGTCAGTTTACGATATGGTACCTCATACGTTTGTCTGCACACATGCAAGTAGGTCGGATCTTCCTAGAAGAAGCTGGCTAGAAGCGATCTTCATAGTAAAAGGACTCGTCTGAATCTGAGCACATTGTTTAAGCACAGCAAGCAGCTCTGCAGCATCGCAACAATCTTTACATTAGCTGAGGGGGTGTGTCCGTGTGTGGAGTAACCGCTGCGACCCAGGTCAGTTTTCATTCAGCATGTGTCAGTGGTCTGCTGGTGGTTAGAGAAACGTGGAGCTTCACTCGGACTCCATCGAACATAAAAGGGGATTCGAGGAGATCGCCCTGATCCAACACAAGGACCCTTTCCTCAGTGAGGCTCCTGTGTACATCGAATATAAACTGCGAATGACCCAGATGCTGAACAAAACTGAGTAGGTGTGGCACATTATCTTGTGATCTGAAGTTGACACACTTTGTTGTGCTTAGTTTCTAAATCCAGAACAATGGACATTTCACTGCAAAATCTTAATTGTAACGGCTTAACTGGACTCTAATCCACCATGGCTGTGTGTTTTTTCTTCAATGGTTATATAATTAAGATGGAATTACTTAAATATAATTGCAAAGGTTAAATGCACATCTCAATGATTTGCTGACACATGCTGCCAATCCTCCAGCACAGACCAACCAAACGATAAAAAATAAATAGAATGCAATCACACAATTCAAGCTAACTACAATATATTAATATAGATCTTCTGATGTCATACACTCATTAAAACAGGGGAAAAAAAGGAACACATAATTCAATCACTCAGTTAAGTCAAGGTTCTCAGTTTTCCCTACACAGTCCCTCCCCAACCTTCCCCCACCATAAGCTGTTCATGCACCCAATATCAGTATGATAAGTCAATATATCAAAGGACATTTCTGGAAAATGCTGAGACGTGGGAGATCAACATGTGGTGACCCATGGGATAAAGGTTGGAGGGGCAGGAGAAAAATAAAATGCCAAATTGACACAGAGTTGACATCAGTTTCAGTCTGGGAGAATAAACTAAATATTCCAAAGCCCTTAAAAGGTCTCGCTGATACATGAAATCTTTTTTTCTTTTTCTTTTTAACTCTCTAGACCCTAAAATTGACCTCTGTGTCATTATCCAGGCTGCAACACATTCCTTAACAGCTTATCCCCGTCTCATTTCAACCATCTTACAGGGATTGTATAAAAATAAACCACACGATCCCCCAAGTTGAGAAACCAAAAGGGGTCAAAAAAATCAAATGCCTTCCCTTACCACACAGCAACATTTATGTCCACAAAGCCTCTACGGCTCTCTCAAAACACACACACACACACACACACACACACACACACACACACACACACACACACACACACACACACACACACACACACACACACACACACACACACACACACACACACACACACACACACACACACACACACACACACACACAAAAGAACTCGCACACACACAGGTTCAGCCACAGTCACCAGCGGAGAGAGAGGGAGAGGCCAGTTGGGGAAGCGTCAGGACAGTGGCTGCGACCTCACCACCCCAACCCGCCCATCTTAGACTACCATGAACAAATTAAGCCATGATATCAGGTGTTTTCATCCAAGTCGCCATTGTTCAAATTCATAGTCACAGATATAAGTCAGAGAGACTCTTGATCCACTCAAGATCCTCATAACTTCTGAATTTTCTCAGCCACTACGATCGGGTTCTCCTTGCGTATGCGGGCAGCCGCTGCACTCCGGTAATCATAGGGACAGTCGTGTTTGTCGGAATAACGGTGAATGGCACAGAACAGGTTGCCGCAGCGACAGTCAAAACCTTTAATAAAGAGCAGTAAACAGGGTCAGTCAAACACAGAAGCTTTATAATGAACATCATTTCAAGAGTTGGCACATTCATTATTGTATAGAGCAGATCTGCAGGTTGAAAGGTTAATAGATGAACACCCAACATCCCTGTCTAGGTATATCTGCTTTTAAATTGGAGATATTAATAAAAATACAGTAAAAGAAAACAGAAAATGAATATAGGTGTGTAAATGAAACAAAGTTTGATTGGACCCCGAAGATACTGCCATTATCAGACTGTATTCAGTCGTTTTCAGTTTCTTAGTGAGGATTGTGATCAGGATGAGGCGTATACACAAATATAGCTTTTCAATATTAAATAGTCTCCCTGGAGTTTCTTGTCAGGCAATTCTGCTTTGGAAAAAACGAAGGCCAAGCAGTTCACTGTGAAATGTTTTGGTCTGTGAAAAATGCACCACTTAATTGCAGAATGATTCTCTCTGCACTAAAGTATTTGGGTTTGGAATATTTAACAACAAACCACAGCCTGGTAGAAAGATTTTGAGAAGGTGGGTTACAGGCATTAGATTGTAAATCCCTCAAAGGTATTTCTAAATACATTGATAAGACAGGAAGATTGAATGGCAATGACACAGTGCCTCCTATTTAAGTATATATATTGAAATTTCACAAGACAAAAAAAAAAAGACAAACACTAACAATAACAGCAGACACCTTAAAGGACAAAACAAAACACACTATGGGGTGAGGCGGGGTTCGAGTTGAATCAAGGTCATATATTATGTCTTGGATCAGGTGCTACTCAAAATCAGGTTTGGCAGCTAGGTTTGCCACCTACTAACGTCTTTCAGGTCAGTATATCATTTTATTTGCAATACATTCTCTAATAAGTGTCTATGGAGCATCCAGTCCCTTATCGCAGCCTTTAACTATTGAGGATGCACTCTCCTTGATAACAAATACAGCGCATCCATCAGTCAATTTTGTATATGTAGCAGGGAGGTAGACGATTTTTCCCGAGTATTGTCTCTTAACAGAGAGGAAATGGGGTGCATCTTGTTACACACAGCTATGGTATTAAAAACAATCAATGATTAATAGTGGTGTAACGGTACACAAAAAAAAAAATCACGGTTTGGTACGCACCTCGGTTTAGAGGTCACAGTTGGGTATGCGTTCCATCAGGGAACTTTCAAACGGGACCCGATTACTTTGAGTAAGTGTTTGATCCCTGCTTTCTCGACAACAGAGAACGGTTGCCTGTCTACTGCCAGAAAAACATCTATGTCGCGTTTTTTTTACTTTGACACGGTATAAGTAAGTCAAATAAGCTCTGCACGTCGACTCACTGCATTTGTTCGGTAAAAGTGCGTTCAGATACACGTACCGTTAAACCCCTAATGCGTAATGTCTGTTCTTGTAACACAAAGGGTCATAAAACATAAAGACGCTGCACAATAACAAAGAGCTAACCATTCTGAATTTCAGGTTATGACTGTCAGATAAGGGGAGTAAAGTCCCAGCAAGGGACATTCATGACTCACAAACCTTTGGACCTTACCAGTAAAAAAAGAAGAATTCACAGTTTTGTGTGTGTGTGTGTGTGTGTGTGTGTGTGCGCTCCATAAACTTCCTCTCTTCCTTACCAGTGAGGCCTACTTTCTTTCGGCATGAAAAGCAGCGGTTCTTTTTCTTGTTTTTATCCGGGGTTTGGTCCCCATCAGATGAAGCCTGTGCCCCTTCCCCCAGTGGCTCTGGTGGAAAAGGAGAACACTAACGGTCACAAACAATAATAACATACATGTTTAACACTTACTGGTAAAATACTGAGGCTAACAGAAACCCAAAGAAAACAATGAAAATGTGGTTAATATTTTTGAAAGTGGGGATTTCTTGAATCCAGAGGGAAAGGACACATACGATAAGTCATGCATGAAAAGAGCTTTACAGGTTCCAAGGTGAAGGAGGTTTCTTGCACACTGCCTCTGCCTCTTGTGTTATCCTTGAATACTCTTTTCTGTTTGAATGGAGTCAGAGTGAAGCTCCATGTTTTTCTAACCAGCAGCAGACCACTGACAAATGGGGGGTAGAGGGTAGCAAGTTAATTCCTTTTGTTTGTCTGTGTATTCATACGAAAGGAGTGTCCTCCAAGTGCAACTCATATCATGCGACAAATTAATTGATTGGCTAAAGAGAATAGTAGGTTGACGATGTCTACCTGTGCTGTTGGAAGTGCCCTCCTCTTCTCCCTCCTCGCCATCTGCTCGATCAGGATCTACAGCTCCCGAATCCTGGGAGATGCTCATTGCGGTCATCTGCTGTGTTACTGGGCTGGGAGAGCTAGGGCTGAAATCACAACATAAAATAAAGTTAACCACACAGGAATTATTTTCTTATTCACAAAAGAAAACGCAGAATTAACGCAGCTTTAAAGCAGTCGGAAGTTAATGTATGGCAGAGAGATTCATGTCTATTTGCATGAAAATATCTGTGATACCCCTCTTAAAATTCACAGACAACTTAGGCCGCTTTCAAACATGCACTAAACTCTAAAGTTCCTCCGTATTTGCTACAGAGGACCTTCACTGCCTGGCCTCCGAGTATAATGTCCAAAGAAATCCAGGAGAATTTGATGTGTGAAGCAGGAGATCCCTGCTTCTAATATGCGACAGATGCAAAACTAAAAAATGAAAAAAAGAAACACAAAAGTCTCCCAGTGAAAAAGCAGTGAGAGACACATAGAAGACACTTCTAAAGTGTCTCTAAAGAGACACATAGAAGACACTTCTATGTGTCTCTCCTGACATAAAGATGTCAGGAGAGATTTTGGTGATTAGCGCTGACACCAGTGTCTGCGTGATCTCTGCAGCGGAGTTAATTAGTCACTTCCTGCCTCTGTCTGCTCCAACACTTTCCTGAATAATGCGGAGGATTTGTTGCTCTTGTAAACGCGTCCGTGCAGAGAAGTGTGTGAAAGTCAAACCCTGAATAAACTCTGCAGCCAATCCTACCAATTTTACCTGCAGGTCGTGTCTAAAAACGGCTCTAGACGCTCTAGCAGCCTTTCAAAGTGACACAAACAATAACGCTCAACTATTCTGAACCTTCTTTTTCTCGTTTTGTGGCATAAATTTGATTTGAAGGGGGAAAAGATGATCGTGCATCGTCAGCCCCTTTGTGAAAAACCACTCTGAGAAATACCTTTTATGAGAAGAGATAGCACAACAGACAAGACTCAAGCAATTATAAACAGAAAGGGCCAACAAAAAATGCATCTCTAGCCCAATCCAACACAATCAGCAGGTTATAGTTCATAAATAAATTAATTAAACAGCCTTGGGGCTCCCAAGACATCTTCACATATTTGTCTAAGCAATCACACTTTCTTCAAAACGGTACAGATTATAAAACATAAAAATCTATTTTACAATTTAATCATCTATTTGGCTGCTAAACAAATCCACCTACGGGTTCAAATAAAGTAACCTAACCTAACCTTCTTTATTGGCATATCTGCAGCAACCCATA
Source organism: Platichthys flesus (assembly GCF_949316205.1). NCBI lineage: Eukaryota > Metazoa > Chordata > Actinopteri > Pleuronectiformes > Pleuronectidae > Platichthys > Platichthys flesus. The sequence goes on along the minus strand of NC_084953.1, from coordinate 16,003,383 downwards.
CAGGGAGACGACCATAAAGCTAAATGAAAAAACTGAATTAGGTCTGCAAATATTATTAAACATTACACAGCTATTTTTCACAACCGGCCCTTCAGCAAGAATTTAAAACTCAATTACAGTACACTTCAGCTTTTTCTTTCAGTGTCAACCTTAAGCAAAAGATAATTAACATACATTACTGTGTCTTCTAAGAACTAAATAAAATGTTAGATCATAAGGCATTGTTTTGGCCTTGTGTTGTATTGTGCCTCGCTGACAACTATTCTGTTGTGTGCAATATCTCAAATTCAAGCGCTCCTGCTGCGTCTCTGTAAAATGGGGTTAGAGAGGAGCGTAGCACATTGTCGTACAATACTTTTTTGAGTAAACGGGCAAAGAGCAGAGTGGTCTGGTTATATATGTAATATATGTGCAATTATTGTAATATAATCCCAAGACACTGTATGTTGATGAGCAAGATGTAAATACACAGACACACACACAGCATACCCTACCATCTCAGATTTCTGCCGAGACAAGCTGTTATACTCTTATTAACTGAGGGGGACTAATGAAAGCACATCAGAACATAATGTGTTGGAGCTGGTGATGAACTAATCTACTCATTAGATCCATTAAATCATAGTTTAATGATCAATTAAGTACAATGTCCAATATAATGATAAACAACATGTGCAGGGTAAGTTTCCACAGCTTCATATCAATAGTTAGTCTAGTTGGCCACGTGAAATATTTTACAATGCACACTGAATATCTGATTTATAATTTACTTCAATGTATTCGTAGAAGAATACAGTTCTGAGTGATTTTCCTCTGGCCAGTCAACATACCTGCTTGTTGGTTCCTCGGGTGGGGTCCCTGCTACCTCTGTACTGGGCTCTGGGGTTGTGCTTTCCACAGTCACACCAGCTGATCCTGGTGATCCTGCAGGTGATGTAGCAGCTGTGTGGGGGAAAGAACAGTCAGACATCACGGACAGCAATAAGGGAACGTGTTATTTTGAACCCTGAACTTAAACTCTTATTGAATGCCACTCACTGCCTGTGTATGTATATTCAAGTTTAGGTGTGTTTTGAGTTAATGAGAAACAGCATATGGATATGTCACTCTCTTGCTTCCTGATGCCACAGTGCAGGCAGCTACTGCTACCTCGGTTCTCCAACCCCTTTTAGCATATTCGAGCATTTCTCCATACAGCCTATAGAGATTTTGAGTGACATCCTGCTTATCTTTTCTACTTTTCAGACCCAGATCCAGCCTCCCCCAACTTTTTATTAGGTCACGTCTCTCCCATCTTCCTACCTTTCTCTCCCGGGGGGCTGGATCGCCCCCCGCCCTGTTGTCTCTGCAGGTGTTCCTTGTAGCAGACCGAGCACATGCCGTTGGTGCGGGGGTTACCATAGAAACCGCATCCCATAGTGCAAAGCATTGGCACCTGCGTCTGATTGGTCTCCTGGGCCATGCTCTGGCGGAGGGGGTAAGGGGGATGGGAGAGGATGTTCCTGAAAATGGGGGGGCAGAAGTTAGTGAAAATGATAAGGAGTCCCTCTCTGATACACTTTAGTCCTCGAGCTAAAAGAGCTTGGAGACTGGCATTGGAGCATGAGAGTGGAGCTGGAGTAAACATGGGGTGGACCAAGGGATAAGGCCCGCTCATGGTAGGTGAATGTTTTCTTATTTTTTAACATCAACAAAGTTTACACCCAACACCCTCAACCGAATAACAGAGTCCAGTGGTGGCACTAAGGCAGAACTGGACATTGTCACACTTATATGAGAACCAACACTCCAGCTAAAGTTTACAATTCAATGTGTTCCACACAAAACGATGTCTATCATTCAGGGCAACATGGGACAGGTCATAAATACAAGATCAAATCGATGCTTCCCTGAAAGCCTGGGCTGTAATTCTGTTAGAAACAACGTGTGATCAGCTGAGTACAACGAACGGTTCAAGGTAAGACTGAGAAAAAAAACAAGTTACAATCTGGTAAACCAGGATCTAGTTCAGCTGCCCCCCCCCGGCCGCACACAGCAAGGTGTTTAGGACAAAGTTAACAATAAAAACAACAAAAGCTACAGACGTGTCTCCACCAAACCATCAGGAAACTTACACCGAACCCGAACGAAGCGATGACCTGGCCCTCGCTAACAACACACCGCTCACGATCTCTCAACTCTCAACTCACAGCCGGCTGTCCCCAGCAGGAGTTCGTCCGCAGCAGAAAACAATCGGGGTCCTGTGTAGCTCAGAGCAAATACTGTAACATTAGCAAATAGCCTAGGCTGGACAGCTTTTTGTTTGTCTGACATTAAACACAAACACAACGAGAAGGACACAACTTCACGAGTCTTCTTCAATCGCGCTGAAAAACAGCAAGGAAACCAAAAAGGCAAAGCGTCCCGAGCGACAGACTCTACCCAGATCCGCTGGTTTTAAAGCGAATAAACGCTGATGTTAGCAGGCTAGCGTTAGCCGAGCCGCTAGCCTCATCAGCCAGCCCAACAACAGAGCGCCTCCAGGCAGGGTCCCGGCTGCTTCCTGAAGCCGCCACCCGCCGCGGGGCTCTCTCACAGCGGGCCGGGGAGGAGACAGTACCTGGGGGTCAAAGTACCGGCGGCTGTCGACGGGCCCGGACCTCAGGTCTGTACCAGTCGAGTCCCCAGCAGAGCGCGCGGCCTCCTACACAGCGCTAGCTCCCGACATTCGAAACAACGACCATGACGTCATCCCAGCATCGCTTCAAACCGGCTATCTCTCACGCACACGCACGCGCACACACACTCCCATCACCACAACACCACCAAATATGTCCAAAGTGTGTGTCGGCGATTTATTGACATATCACTTGATTGACAGCTTCATGGCACACCCGCACGCACACATACACACTGACATTAAAACTGCAGATCCAGAAACAACTGCAGAGTACATGTGACTAAAGATGCGTGCATGTGTCCTTTTCAAGGGAAACATTAAAGTGGTCTTAGCTCCAGGAATGATTTTTATTCTTTGAAGGCACTAAGGCAAATCTTTCAAAAAAGCAATACAGGTACAGATTAACAACAGATGTAAAACACCTGTTCATCTTTTACATCATCAACAGTAAAGTTAATATATTTCAAGAATACCCTATGAAAATAAAGCTATGCATCATTTCAGAGGGGGAATCACGAGATCTGCTTGTCGCCTGCGTTACAATGAGAAATGTCGAGCATCTTGTTTTTATACTTTTGTGTAAATTTCACAAATAATTATATGTTTCATCATTTTGCTCATCAGTGCCACATTATCTTATGCCTCAGGACTTTAATGAGCACAGATTCTCCTAGATTATTTTGTATTAATTTTTCTTTTTCATTATTTTTGCAAAAATTAGTTTTTCTACAACTTTATTCACATAGTATTAACACTTTTTTAAATCATTGAATTAGTACTTTATTCCAATAATATCATCACTGTCTAACAACATTATTATGTAATCTCAAGAATCTCTTTCCTTCAAAGGAGCCCTCATAGACCGTCGTACAATAAGGCCTCGTGCCTGTGCTTTTAGTTGTCATTCAACTAACATCTAAATCACAAACGTACGAGTTCAAAATAAATGAATCATGACTACAATATTATACAAATAGAAGCCATCTTTCGTTAAAGTAAATATATGAAATGTTTCTTTAAATGGTCCATCCACAGTAAACCTCGGCCCTCTGTCGCCACACTGATTATAAGGTGAAGGAGAAACACGACCAGGTCTTGAAATCTAGTTGTTTGGGCCAGCAGGCTCCACCGCCACCTTTTCCTCTGGCCTCTCAGTGATCAGTGGGTTAAAGGGCCCCACCAGCCAGTTGAGTGGTGTGTTGTTCAGCAGATACTCCATGACGCCATCCAGAGAATGTTGAACCTGGCAACAAGTGCATACGAGTTTAGCTTTTAACACACGTTTTAGCTGTGCACATTTACTAAATACAGCATGTTTGACTAACGTAGTTGGATAAAAATCACATAAATAAGTAGATACCACTAAGACTGATTGCAACTGTAGTACTTACTTGGGTTTCTTGTTTAATTTATATTCACTACGACTCTTAAGACTTTTTAAGTGTTTGTTATTTAGCAGGATTACACAAAAAACTGCTCAACCAAATGCCCTGAAATGTTGTGGAGGGCTGAGGTACAACCCAAGGAAGAACCCATAAGAAAGATATAGTTTTTGCCCTTTCTTTAACATTAAGAGATATGTTCTTTTTTTAAATGTTCTTTGATTTCTCAGAGAATAATTTATGGATCTTGATGACAAGGACATGTTTGGAGGACTGATCTATGAGCGTGTGCAATTTGGTGCAGATCTAAATAAAAATCTGGAGCTAGTGAATTTATATGTGGTCTCATAAGGAGACTGCGGGGCCTCGGCGGAGGTGTCCATTCTTCTGAGGGCTATTCTAGTTGTGTTAAGTGATAGTATTGAAACAAAGAGTGTAAAATATGAAGCACTGAACTATTCTTAGTTAAGCCGGTGCAGCAGAATAAAACACCACACTAAACAAAGTGTAGCAGAATCAGTACTTGGGTCAGGCGGTGACGGCTCTGCTCCAGGAGGACAGGTGTGAGAGTGCTGGCGCTCCCCAGGGAGGAGTGCAGTTCTTCAGCTGATCGTCGGGCGCTGGTCAACTGGTCCTGGACGGCACCTGGCAAACCCTGAGCACTTGAAACCACACTGGAGCATGCTGATCGCAGCTGCTCACTTAGACCACGCACCATGGAGAGGGCCCGCCATTCCAGCTGCTGTGAACAAAAAATGACAAATAAATGAATTGTTAGATGATATCACACCATTTCCACATAATTTCGAAAACGGGATTACAACACAATGTCAGCCTCTAAAATGCAAGTGTGTTTTACTGTTGATGAGATCTCTTGCTTTTGTCCATCTCAGAGAAATGGGATCATATTCAGTTTTATTCTTTTTTTAATGTAATATACTAAGATACTAGAGTGTGCATCCTGTACAGTTCATGCCCTCTAAATGCTATGAAATGGACACATAATCGGATTAGAATACATTTGTTCAATATCCAATTGCTTCAGCCCTGACCTCAGACTCATCTTTGGTCCCATCCTTCTCGGAGTCGGTCTGTCCAGCTCCAGCCTGCTTCTCCTTCCACTCTGTCCAGCGCTGCAGCAGCTGCTCGGAGGCTCCTCCTATCTGGTGACTGGCCGTACCCAGGCTGGTCCGGGCACTCTCGAGCAGGTCCATAGTACTGGTCATCTGAGCCACCGCGGCGTAGGTGGCATCCCTGGCATGCCGTGCACGGACCAGGGAATGCTGCAGGGCTCGCTCCTGGACCATGGCAGAAAGTTTCCCCAAGCGGACAAAGTAGCCGGGTTTGTCGGACGGGGTCGTCACCTCTACCTCACTGGTGGCAGGTTCAGCGATAGCAGCTGAGAGAAATATAAAAAATGGTAACTGGTTTAAATGGTGTAACTGATCAGTATACATTTTCATATTCATGGAAAATAAGTGAAATTGCTAAATACACGTTTTAAATCACATAACTGATGGTTCAGAATTCATTATTTCAAAGTCGGCCACCGATGTACCTATATTTGAATTTTAATATGATTTAAAGTATTAAGGTATGATTATCGCTTGTCTGCGATTTGTAACGGCTTGAGGGGGATCCACCCCCTTTAAACCAAACATCTTTTCATGGCAGGTTACTTGATGGTTAAAGCTGATCTGCTCAGGAGAGACAAGAAGACTTGAGAATCACTTCACTGCCCCAGCCATCGGTCTGTGGAAGCTAAGAGGCATGCAGAGTAACAGTCTCCCTGTGCCTCTGTTAAAAGCTACTTTGGTGGGCCTTTGCCACAATAACCACATAAACAGATACTTTATCTGCCATTATGGGTATTATGCTGCTACTGCTGATTATAGTTGCAGACGAATCCTTTTCATATCCATAACCAGAGAACAGGACGGCCTATTGCTATACGAGTATGGCAGGTTGTCACCAAACATGACATCACAGTAGCAGGTGTCAGAACTGTGAGTGTTGGAAACAGTGGATGCTTCATGGGCCAAGCTAACAGAAGGGAAGTTGACTCGGAGTGCCCTGCCTCCCTCTCTATGAATAGCATGAACCACTGATGTGTCCGGATCCAGACACTTTATCATGATCACTCCTATCTTACCATATCACACTGTCTTGCCTTTATAGTGATCATTTAAGTGGAAAGCATCATAAGATTTGCTGTTTGAGCTATAGATCAGCAGCAAAGACCGAGTGCCAGCTACCGACTCTCAAAGTAAATGGAAAATAGTGCTAATGCCATCATGCTCACACATTACCATTAGAATAAATCAAGTTTAAGTGAGTTGAAGTGATGCCAGATGCAATTTGGATGCTCACTCTATAATGTGGGAAATCAATGTTGGAGTAATGTAAGTGATATAAAGATAATAATGAAATTGAAAAAATGATTTTCCTAAAACCAAAACTGAAACATTATAAAAGGCCTCACTAAAGGTAAATGGGATTCCATGTCTGTCATTTACTTTGTGTCTGTGTGGGACAAAATCCTATCTTTGTGAAAATGGGGCCAGGAATCAGATCATGGTGATGTAGTATTTTTAGGAACAAGGTAAACACTACACTTTGCTCTGTTTGTGATATGTAAAAAAATTACAATACAATACAAAAGCATAGGGCTGAAAAAAAATCTTTGATTGATGGATCTTAAAAATAAAAGGTGTGTGACAATTATATTGAGCTTGTTACTGGTTTTATGAAGCACTTCAGTGACACAGCCATTTGTTTTCATTTATGATCGACGAGTGAAAGATTGAATCAAATCTGCAATAAAACGTGATCATATTTCAGTTTCATGTGGTGGAAAATATTCATTAATTACCCCATCATCATCTACGACAACAAAAGAAAACTGACCACTCGTCCTGCATAATTAATTTCAATTGCAGCCTTGTTTCAGCTTAATTTGATCCAACTGTCAAAACACACCAGTCTCCATCTCAGCAGGAAACATATGGGTTTAACTACTCCCCTGGTTTTCACGGACTGATTATTTTTTCCACATTTAGGACAGCTACTGACCCAGCTCCTTCTCGGTGACTGGCAGGTGGTGGTCGACCCAGTCTTCGGATCGGCTGAGTGCCAGGCCCATCCCACTGCTAACCATCTGGCCCATCCTGGTGCCCATGACGCTGGTGATACCTCCGCTGACTGCCGCCCAGGTCAGCTCGTAACCACCCATCATAGCCCCCATCACAGTGTCTTTGGCACCTGCCACCGACTGGTACACCATACCTACTGTGTCCGACACCACCTGGGCAACAAAAGAACAGATTATCAGATTATCAATCTTGGCGTTATGGTGGTGATACAAACATTTTCTACAAAGATCGTATCCCATCAAGCAACATGGCAGCAGCTAACAGAGTGATAAAGGAGGGTGCACCAGTAAGAGAAGGGGAGGCTTGTTTGATTTTTTTAAGGACACCCCACAGTGTATTATCCATTTATACTCTGGTCATATCTGTCAACATTTAACTCCAATCATTTGCATTGGTGCCTGTTGGAAGTTTAACCCATAGCTAGGTTATTTTACAAGGAGGTAAAAGCAACTGTTCATAAATTGTTGCTATGGATACCTGTAGGGGGCTTTGTCCTAAATCAGGAGCAGACTATTTGATCTATGAAAGCTTGGTGATAATAGGAGCTGAGCAAGTTGGTAATGGTGCGTAGACCAGACCATCTCATTTCGGCTTGACCTTCTCAGTCTACAAAGGATTCCTTTTATTCTCCAGCAGCTTGCTATTGCATTGTTAGATTCTTTGAGCTGCTGCACTTACTACAGCTCAGCAAATCCAATTGCAACCTTGTTAGCTTTGTCACCGGTGTGCAATGACTCATGGGATAGGTTGGCAAAACAAGGATCCACCTATTGGATCCTTCATTGCTCAGGAATGGAAGGATGCATTTGTCGATCACATTTGAAGGAGCGTTCGAAACAAGACAGCTTATTCACGCCATCCTTCCTCAAATGCAGCTCCTATGTATTGCGGCCCCTGAATAGGGACAAAGGTCACTCCTGCCGGGCTGCGCAGGCTTTCCTGTTTACATGCAGCCCCACTATACACGAGTCGTTTTCAGTCATGCTAGTATGGACAGGGATTAAAACTGATACAGAGGCAATATGGTAGAGTAGAGAGAGATCGTTTTAGTTTGACAGTGCCGTTTCCAAACTGAACTAGTGTGGATGTGGAAAGAAGTGATAATGGTAAACATATCAAAGAATCAATTCACATCCACAGTAAAAACGGAGAACAACAATTGCAGCAGCGAAAGAAAACTGTGTAAAAGACTGTCTGAAATGTATTCTTTGCATTAAAGTAGAATGGCTTTTTTCTAACCTTGTCTGCTGGTTGGTGAAGAATAGGCAGCTTCTCCTCCATCTTATCCAGACCTTTCAAGGCATACTCGTTTACTGTGGCAACTGACACAAACAGAATATTTTCCTTTGAATAAAAGTATAACAAGTATCATCAGCTAAATTGGTCGGAGGGGAGCAAAGCAGCAAACAACAAAAACAGTCATTAAACTGCTTCATGTTTACTGTACATCGGATGCTGGAAGGGCTTTAATGATTTCTCTGAAACTCAGAGTAAACATTCTGCTTTCAGAAGAAGAGACCTATTTTTAGTCTTATGTTGTATTCTAGCCGCATAGTAACAAGAGGACCTGATATTCAATTATACTTAATACAAATGCTGTGGTTGCTCATATATTGCATCATATTATTCACAGGGGAGAAGAACTCACGTTGTGGTTCTATAATGTCCCGGAGAGGCTTGGACCCGGTGGTGGCAGCTGCACCCAGGGTTCGGGCCCCACTCTCTGCTGCATCCATCACCCCCTTCAGCATGGGCGAGCTGTCTTTGGTGCTTGTGTAGGCGCTGGAAACCACCTCGTAAGCTGAACTGACCAGTGTCAAGTTGCTCACTCTGGAAACAACATTCTAGGAGAAATATTAACAGAACCACCACTGCTGTCATTGAAAATAATTTAGAAATGCATGATGATGCCTCTATAAATCCTCGCATATCAGAACCATCAATTAAGTACAGTCTAGGTGTGCTCTCAGGGATAATGGGTGATTCCCTTAAGTAGCTCATCAAAATGGAGTGTGCCAAAGTGTCCAATGAGTTCATTATAGGCCTCAGTTTTGTAATGGGTGTCATTCTGGGTCACAGCGCTCCTCACCTGCTGGTCTCCATTAGCTGCCTCTGCTGCTGCAGCTCCACTCTCATTAGTCTTCCCACTGTCTGCCATTGTGACTGCTGGATTCAATCTCTGACACAGAATATGGACAGTCAGAATCAGTGAGTCACCTCGAATTGCTTCATATGCACAACGTCTATCTTTCCTCTCTGAGATTCTTTGTTGAAGTGAAATGGAAATTGCTGTCTGGTCAGAGAGTGTAATAAAAGGCAGACGCAATGCAGCCATGTTAAATTTATTTATCAACACTATGATGCAACGAGGAAGAAACTGCCCCCTAAAGTAAACATTTTGCAGCCATGTAAACGATTCAAGTCTCTGTGTTTTGAGATAAACATTGGATAATGATACCATTTAGAGTATTAATTATTTGTCTATTTTCCCACAGCTGTATTTTTGCATTATAGCATGCCGGAGTATAGAGAGTAGAGAGAGTGGAAACAATTAAGGATTCATTCATGAAAATGTTATGTTTTTAGTGATGTTTGGCTGATCAAGGTGTAGCATATGCATCTGTGAAGTTCCCTACGGCACAACAAAGTGAAACAGAAATTAATCATATAATGGTGGCACATCACACACAAACACTTGGATTGAGAGAATCATTACATCCCTGCACTATATGTACATTTTATTTCTGTCCCTTGTCATGATAACTACTTGCTTAATTGACCAAATGTTCATTTAGAAAATAAAAGTCCAAAACCCAAATATAATAACTTCATTCTCATCAAATATTTACATTTCAGAACCAGAAGGCATGATTGTACAAAAATTGAATTACAGACAATATGTGCATAATATACACGTTTTATTCTGAATGCAAAAAACTAAACTAAATTTTAATACTTTAAATCTGGAAACAAACTGGAAGATTAATTGATAATTTTAGTAGTCAAAGAAATGCAGATGAGTAAACTGGAGTTAGTGGATAAGAAAGACCTCCCTGCAGTTACCTCCTCCTCCACCTCCACCTCCTCTACCTCCTTACAGCATTTGGGCAGCATTGGTCTGTGTTCTACCAGATGGTGCAGAGAGACAGAGGTGGACACCAATCCACCTGTCTTTACCTCAACCCTGTTAACAAGCATCTGCCGTGTTCCACCTGATGTGTATATGGCAGATGAGTCCGTAAAAAAGGACGTGGCCTCTGTGATCCCACTGCAGGAGACACATGAGCAGTAGCATGACGACTGAATCCAACAAGCTGTGACAAATATCATGTTTTCTTGTTCTTTTTCTTCTTATTAACACTATCGTTATTATTATTATTACCACAGATTTGTGACGTTTCGTCTTAGAGTTTAAAACAGCAACCTTCACACAGGAGCAAAATGTCTTTGAACTTGAAAGAATTACGAACGTGATATTTATGATAACTTATTATCAATGTCAATTGATATAACTGGCCATATCGCCCAATTCAAAAATCAAGCCTTCCTGCCCGACAAAAATACTTGTACGTTATAACCACAGAGGACCTTCTTATACAGAGAGCCATTGTTTATTCTTCTAGATGTCGACAGTGAATAAAATACTCTCTCTGATGCTTTCTCCAGTTCCAGGGGATCTCTCTGATGCTTTTGTTTAATTGCGAATTGCATTTTGTTGCAACAGCTTTGTTGAGCAACTTTTTTTCCTTTCTCTTTCTAAGAGGCAGTTGACGATAAGACTTTCATTGGCTGTATTCCAAAGCAACATCTTACACTATGCTCCCTGATATCTGATTGAGATGAACCCAAGATAGGTTTCAAAGACACAGTTTCACAAGATGAGGAAAGCTGTTGGGCAACACGGACAAACAGTTTCTAACTTTCAGAAATCCTCCTCCCACTGACGTGAGTCCAGCTGAAGAGACAATGTGTCCTTTTCCTCATTTGATGTAAGATGGTTTGTCACATCTTCACACTGTTGAGCCACATCATCCCCTTTCGGGAAAATGAATAGTGACTAAGCTCGCTCAGAAAGTGAAACACTGTGTGACCTTTGATAATAATACACAAGCTGATGTATTGCCAGGAAACTATTGAGACACTTGTCAAATGGGAGAGTGTTAGAGCTGAAACAAACAAAATATCACAACTAAAGAGTGGGTTACAGAGACTGCAGTTGTCCCTGATCCAAACAGACAGAGACATTTGCTAATGTGGACATAACTAATAGAGAGTGGACTATATGTCACTCAAAAATCAAATATCAATCCACTGAAAATGTTTCAGGATCGATGAATTATTCCCTTGGAAATAAGTGATAGAAAATTAGCTATAAGAATTTACTGGATCTGACCCTGATCTGGATCTGCACCAAAATGTTATAATTTATTCCCAAACACAAATCACATCTTTCCACCAAGTTTCATTGTAATCCGTATTGTAATGTTAGAGTAATCTTATTAACCAGCAAATAAAACAACCACCAACAAACAGACCGGAATGAAAATATACTGTCTTGGTGGAGGTAATTAACCAGAGAAGGAAGAAGGGTTAAGTTTATTAAATTATACTGTCTTCTTTAGTTTTATCATTTCTGTCTATAATAGTGTAGACAGACACAGATCAGTGAGATCAGGCACAGATCCTCCAAGTCACCTTGTGATTGTCAAAGCACGATTAGGCCGCGGCTCTTTTTTCTTACGAGACAATGGATAGTCCATCTGTTTTGGCCCATCAATTTCTCTCACATGGATCAGTCGGAGGAATTGAAAATCACTCATTGGGTGAGCTGCTCATAACTCATGGGGACACAGGAGGTTGCTTCATTATTAGATAGGTTTGGAAATCACCGCTTCAGCACAACAAATTAAACAAGGACATCTGGTAGGAAACATGCTGGCAGTCCTTGAAGTAAAGTCCAGAAGGAATCCAGTGTGGAGCAGACACAGGTCACTTGTTTCACAACCTTCTTAGAACATGTCTGATGTCGACTGTGCTCATAACCCTGGTCAGGGGTCAGGGGATTTTCCAGTGATCTCCTTTCAGCTGATGTTTTTCCTTTTACAACTTTATTTACTCAATTATATATATATACAAAAATGTGGCAGCTAAAAGGGACAGTATAGTTAAATACACAGACATTTACATAAACATATTAGAAATAAGACGTTACATACATTAGGTTTATGAATAATAGAATATAACAAACATAAAGAAAGAAAGTGAGCGACACTGAAAAGTTGATTTTACATTAGTAAAGTTTTGATACTTTCTGTTTCTATAAGTTGCAGAGTCTTGATATGTTGTAAAATAGATATCTGAATACATATTCCTATAAATTCACATATTGATCTTCAGCTGGCTTCCGCTCAGGTGAGGGCGCAGTGTGTGACGTCAGCAGCTGTCACCTCTTCTACTTTATGGCTGATGAACTTTAACCGACAAGAGTGACAAGGACAGACAACCGAACCTCAACCACACAATAAGCACACAACTCGTCCAACCTGTGTTTACTAACCTGTGTTTACTAACTGCTCCTGTTTACTTCAGTTCACACGCGACACGTCTCATCGGCAGGAAGTGATTTTAGTTTGACAGCGGCTAACTTAGCTGGTGCGGCTAACACGTAGAGGTGTTGGTTTAAAGACGGTAAAAAACAGGGGGAAGCCTTTGAATCACTGACCTCTGGGTGCTGGCTGTTGTTGTTGGTCTGTCCTGCGGTGACCTGCTGGTCAGTGAACCGGTGCAGTCTCCAGATCAGCCCCCTGTCTCTCTCTGAGCGGGGCTGAGGTTTTCACACACAGGCTGACCAATGAGGGCGAGGTGTGAGACTTTCTCAGCAACTTTGAACCAATCACATTGCAGAACATAGAGGCAGAGGAAACTACGAGACAGATCGATGGGCTACACAACACCTATTTTACATGTATCATATATCATATTTATCCTTTTCATAATAATAATTTTAGATTTTGTATTACATCATTTGTTGTCTTTGATTTTAAATGATATATTTTATTTTCTTGTTTTATTATCCTCTTTGTGAAGCACTTTTCAATGGCTCTTTTGGAAGGTGCCATTATAAAAAACTATATTATGTTATTTTTGCAGTGGTACAAATGTTTTGTGTGTGAATTAAGTAACTATTGTGTCTTTTTGAGAAATCTGCATATTATCCGTGGATTAACAAACTCAACTGTTGGTGGAGGAATTAAGTATGAACACAGTTCGTTGCACTGTGTTATTTGTTTTCTATTTGCTGATATGATGAAATTCTGGATCATTTTGTAACATTGAAAGCTATCAATCGATCTATACATCTATCTATCTATCTATATATCTACATATCATAGAGGATTCCAACACAATGTACACAAAAGTACACTATTTGCCAGTTAACAGAGTAATGGCCAGAGATGGAATAACTATTCCGATCATTTACTGAAGTTAAACAAACAATTTTAAAATATCCCTTTGCCCTACAAGTAAAAAACCTCCATGGAAAAAGCTTGCAGAACTATTTTTCATTTATCAACTTCAGATCTTCTGTACAAAGTCCACTGACGATTGAAAGGAATTTCAGCAGGATGGCTCAGCTTTATCAGTTGACCTCAATAGGGTTTTTATATCATGGGGGGTTGTATTTGTATAATACTCATATTGCTGTAATTTGATATAACACAGTTATATAAACATATAAACGATTAATGATCTGATAATTCTATGCAAGATGTATAGTGATATAGTTTTAATTTACTCATAAATACTTAATGTTTGCTGCAGCCGAACACCTTATTTTAAGGAAAGCCACAAGATAAGCTGCAGAAATCCATTGAATATATTTTGGTTATAACAAAGTACAAAATTATTGTTTATGAATTCATCCATGTTTATCAACAGTTTTTCTGATTAATACACATTTTATAGTGATTAATATAAGAATTAGTTCATACAGCCATATAATATAATGTTATTGATCATTCAGTAACTGTCTTTGCATTAATAATTGGAGAAGTTAGAGCAGTTGACAAACATAAAAAGATTTACCACAATAAAGAAAATGCTTAAAATATCCTTATGTATGCTAGCAACTTTATTATGCAGTGTTAAAAACGGTTAGTTGTATATTGAAACAATTCACCTCAAATCAAGTAAATCTGAGTGAGAGTGCCCCCCCCCCCCTGTACAGTTTATACTGAGCTGGGTGCAGAGTCAGACGACCATGTTAAGTGCAGTTGATGTAGTGAACCCTGAGAGGGCAGTCTTTACCCATCAACTCTACTTTTTTCCCCTAGCCTCGCCCACGCAGAGCAACAACACACATTCACATTTACATCCTTAAGATCTCTTCACTGCAGATGCACTGCAACTCCACAGCAGTCTTTTTTTCTATTAAATATTCATAATGATATTTAAATATTTCAAAATCTGCAGGAAAATGGGGGCACGCATGGTAAAGAAGAACAGGCTCTGACTGTAAGTGCATTAATTGAATGTACCTATAAGGTCTGGGATGTCATTGTAGCATAAATGTTCCTTTTGATGTGGAATTCACATAATACTTTGGCATTGTAGAACCAACACAGTGGCTTGGCCTTCTGCTGGATGCTGCCTGTGTATCATCCTCACTGAGACTCTATTAACTCTGCCTTTTCATTCAGAGAGGATTTTTCATTATTCAAGCCAGTTTACAGTTTTCATTATGTGCCCCCTTTGTATTTTCCCAAACGCCGGCACCGTGCTTCAAACAAAGGAAACAGATTACCTCTAATGTTGCTATCGAGTTTAAAATCCAGGCTGTGCTGATAACAGTCCAGTTTACAACATCTGATGGGTCTTGACCAAGCACTGTAAATAAAGATGGACGACATGACGGCTCCTCTTTAATGTTGCCTAAAGACCAGAAGAGTTTGCTTGATAATGAAATGTAAATATGTGTTGTTGTCATATAAATATGGAGGACATGAAAGCTCCCTTAAATTATTAATCGCCCCCTGGATTCTGGCTGCAGTGTAGGTCATAAAGCCAGCCTCCTCCATGTTAGTAGATAGGATAAGATCCAAATAAGTTAAGCTAAGTTTTGCAGTAAGTTTGGTCTAGATCGTCTATGTGATGCTATAAAAAGAGGTGAAACATGATGATTGACAGCTGAGACAGACTCACGATTGGTAAAGAACATTTATAGGTGCGCAAAACGACAGTGTTCATATCTGGGATATTGTGGCTTGTGAGAGGGGAGACTCGTTGTCTATCTTTATATACATTTTATGGTCTTGAGTAGTTATATGACTCCTTTCCTTCTTATTGTCCGATAGGTTCATGAATTACAAAGCAATTCCAAACTCTGCATAATGTGCCCCTATCTAAAAGAGACACACACACACACACACACACACACACATTAGAGCCACCACACTCTTGTGCAAAAGAGACCAACATGTGCCCCAGGGGCTCTCATCTGTTCCTGCTCAACTCTTCACTCGGCCTCAACGGTCAGTTATTGAGGCCAAAATTGTTCTGGATATCGACTAATTGAAGATTAGCAGATAAGAGGGAAATCACTCACCCCTCAGAGTAAAATGATCAGTCCATCCTCCCCCAGTCCCCCATCTCACTTTCTCTTTCCTGCCTGAAGACATACCTTTCAAGATAAGGGCAATAAATTGGCAATTTGACCATATTCCACAGATATGAGAGCAGAAGACATAAATCTCTTATAAAGATTTATCTGGAGACACCTGAGCCTTTTCCACATTAAATTGAAAGCCTATAATCAGTTGGTCGTAATAACAATGGAAGACGCACATGAGAAATGAGATGGACGGCCATCTGCATGCGTTCCATTGAACTAGTTTATATCCCCATTTAACAAAAAAAACAAGACGATGAAAAACCACAACAAACCGAACAAATGATGCCAAAGAGATAACCATAAAAGATTTAAGACGGTCAAGTCCCAGGTGTGTTTTTTGAGTCCATGCACCATTTCACAAGGAAAATGAATAGTTTAAGTAAGAAATCCATCATTATCAAAAAAGCACATTTGTTGAAGGCTTGCGTTGGTCTGTGCTAAGCGGTGAAAGCAGCAGCCCAATTGCACCGTAATGAAAAACATTTGCTCTGTGTCATGTTTAGTAGTTCTAAAGTCTCAGGTGCACTTGGAACAGATTACCTCACAGAAACCCTAACTTCCCCTCCTGTTTACGCCTCCTGCTCCTCATTGTCTGCAGCCTTGAAACTATAGAGACGACTCCCCATACGTTAATAGCTGACCTGATCTGCTTGGTTTCCCCTGCACCACGCCATTGATGGGAATCTTATGTCCGACATCCTGCAACAAATTTCCGGAGACTTGCAAGGCGAGGTATCTGTAACATACAACATGGTGACAAATCATCTCCAGGTTGAAACTGGATATGCACCTTTGCCCTTGCTATATTTTGCCCAATAGCATATTAATAAGGCATAACCAATGCATACGTTATGTGAAGAGAACCGCTCTGTCATGCTGGAATGATAAAGGGAGAGGATGCCCACTGTAAGAATGGGACATGATCACATGGAACTGAAACAAGGTATTAGCAACCATATAGCAGGTGGGCAACATTTAGAAAAATGTATCAAACATGACAAGGCGTCCTTTTTCCAATTTAAGTTTATGCAAACCAATATGGACACATGCTATGAGCAGTTATTTTGTATCCCGGGATTTGGACGAACTTTAAGAGCGTACAGTCGGCCTGCTTCAAGCTAATTCTATACATGCTTTTCTTTTTAATAAGGCCTTGGAAACTTCCTTGAAATGTAGGTCTAGTCCATTCACCACAGGCCAAATATTCAAACTAATCTAATTGTGTGCATCAGAGTTGAACATTGCAAGAGAGTATGTTCATTTACAGAGTGTAGGCTCAAAATGAACGCTCATAAAAGTCATATCGAACGTTTTTGGGCGACAGTAACAGTCTTTAATCTTTCGGGTAAAATTGCCCTATGAGGAAAACTTAACTGGCTACAGACCTTTTACGACTGATGCGCCTTCGGCTTAAAGGATATTAGAAAAGTGATTTGTGGTGGGACCTCTGAAGTAGACTTTAAAAACACATACTAATCCAATAGATTTGTAACCACAGTCAGAGGGAAATGCCAGGTCAACGAACGCAACATACGAAATGAATAACAACAAATAAATAAAAAGAGCTGCCACGGGCCAACAGGTAGTCTTTCCTGTGTTTCCTCAGAATATGAACAATTTCCTCAGACCATGTTTTATGATTTCCCATCGCTTCTTTTGTTTTTTTGAACAGCGACGGCATGCCTTTCTATTTCTCTGGGACTCCTCTGTTTGGTTTGTCGAGCGTATTTCACCCCCGAGCCCTGACAACGGGTCACCTGCCCCGGCGGAGGTGGAGAGGAAACACGGAAAGAGCTGACTGGCCCTGAAATATTTATGGCTCTTTAGTGTTTTGATTGTATGAGTTTTGACAGCGCTGGCACATAACTGGGACCCTTCTCGAAACAATAAGGCTCGTCTGTTGTGACTTACAGAGTTGAGGCAAAGTGCATTCTTTCCATCTCGTATACGTCGATTTTTCTGACTTGGATTTTTTCCCTCCCTCCTCTCTGATTATAAAAGATGTCCCTGAATGTTTTGGTATCGATCCCCTTCCCTTTCAGAACACTTTTGGTTCTTTTATCCTTTTTTCCCAATTACATCATCCTTTCTCCTCTCTCCACCTTTCTTTACACTCCGTATCCTCCTCCGTCTCGGTTTCTCCAGCTTCACATCTCGGCACCACATTCATTACGACAGATTGATGGCCGCCACTGCAGTGCCTCAGCGTGACACAAGGTCATTCTCCCAACTAATTTACAACAAGTTGAGGAAGTCTGTTTACACACTATCTGTAAATTATCTCATATTAAGTGTAAGTAATCAACACGTTAATTAATTACAGTGTCATCTTTGGAATCTGCTCTGAATAATTAATACAATTTATGAATAGTATAGCTGTGCATTTGCTAAAAAAAATTGAAAAGTGATATAACAGTTAATATAAAACCGAGTTTGCTTGCTTTCAGATACAGGAGATGAAAAAACATCCATCATTTATGAAAGCCAGGCTTTCCATTGCTCCTATTCACAGCCAAGCAAACCTTTGTTATTCAGACCTTTTTGTGGTTCACTGTTTACATGTCACACTGAGAAGAAGAACAACTCCAAACTGTGTTTGCTGCCTTAATGTCGTGTTTGAATACTGGAGCAGGCTCACACCAGGGACCGTCGCTATCAAGGTCAGCCTCTGTTTTTGTTCCTTTTGCTGCTGATTCTCACTGTGCTTCAGGCTGGGATCAGGCATATTACATTGAGGTAAGGAAATCTGGTAACCAGATCAACTTATTTAACAATTCAAATTCTCCTCTCAATGACTATAAAAAAATTATGTTCTTACAATTTGCATTGGATGTGTTCGTTCAAACATTAATTTATAAAAATAAATTCTATCTAAATATTGCTGAGAAAAATTGTAGTTATTTAAAAAGTTGGAATTGAAAGTCCTCCTGGCTATGTGGACTTTGCCCTGTTCCTGATTAGTACCTGTATTTGTTGATTAAGGTAATATTTGTTGTTTTGGGGCATTTGCTGAAAAGAATGTTGATCACTAGACCATAACTGGTCGCTTAACAACAAAACGTTAATATGGGTCGTAATCCAAAACTGTATATAATGCTGGACAACATGACGGCTCCCTAAAAGTTAAGCCAAAGCATCTTGATCGCCATCTAGTGGCTGGCTGCAGTATAGGTCATGAACCCAGCCGTCTCCATGTAAGTGGATGGAACATCAACAACTTTTTCAGATTATTCTTACCACACTGATGTTTGTTCAAGTGCTAGTAAGTTTGGTTTCGATAAAGCTATTAATGATGGGTGTAATGTCATGACAGCTGAGAATAAGTCATGATTGGTCGAGCGCTTGTATGGGCAGGACGTTGACGCGGCACCGCCATCCCTCGATTGCTTCTGCGCAGACTCTGGCTCCAAAAGGCTTCTTTGACCATGGACACTGGAAGTCATTCAGATTTGAGAATGCAGGGACAAAGTTTACATAATGATGTTGTATTAAATACAGTGGGAAGTTTTACATTCTGGATTTTTGTATTAATTCAAAAAGCCAACAGATTAAGATTAAGATATGTTTATTCATACCAAAAACATGCACAGACATGCACTACACACTCATGCAATGGTAGGTAAATTTAACCTCTGCATTTAACCCATCTGTGTGCAGGACACACAGAGCAGTGAGCGACCATGTACGGCGCTCGGGGAGCAGATGTTGGGGGAGTAAGGTGCCTTGCTCAGGGAGACTTTTGGATTTTTGGACAGATCAATCCAGGGTTCGTTTTTTGTATGTTACTGCCCCTCACCAGTGGAGTACTGCAGCCCCCCTCAGTGCATCTGCTTCCTACCTTACAAGATGACAATGAACCTATCAGGGATATTTTGGCTTCATTTCTGCACAGTGGAGACGGATCATCCATGAGTCTATGGTCGCAATGAGCTACTTGCACAAAAATTATTTTGGGTTGTTTTATTTGTGTGACCACACGAACCCTGCACACAGTGTATGTGTCTTTGTTGGCAACTTGGTGAACCATGTGAGACGGAAAATGGTCACAGAGAGCAGAGACTGAGGAATCTTTGTTTTGTTTGATCATACTTTGGGTGAAATGGAAGTTAGCAGACAAAAGCTTCATCTGAGCCTTGCATAACGCATATCTCCTTCTCCACACACACACACACACACACACACATGCTGGCCCCACGGGGGAGGATGGCTATGCTGCCCTTCCCTGTTCCCTCATGTCGTAGAAAGATTAAAAAGTGCATTCCCCATCAAAGGCTGCATGTTTTTTTTCCTAAGCTTTCCGATGGCAGCTCCTCTGCTTTTATCTGGCTCAGGTCTCCAGTCTGCCGGCACTGACACACCGAATGGGATGAAAGCGAACGGATGAGCAAAATGAACGTTTCTTTATTTATTTATCACCAGCACACAAACTTTGACGGGAGATGAAATGGTGTAAGTTCCTCTGTTTCACATGGCTCAAAGCCGCTGTGTCCTGAATCATTTGTATGCAAAGTAGCTAGAAAAATAATAATAAGCTGATCCAGGGATTTAAAAAACTAACTTTTGGAGACTATTTTAATTTAAGAATAGAGTATTGTCAGCAGTAACTACAGTATGTAAACTGAGAGTCATTGTGGAAGTCTTCCCTCCCTCCCTGCATCTATCCTTTGTTACACTGCAGGGTTTCCCTGCATAACTTTTATTTTGGAAGCTGTAATACAGCTCAAATACGACCACTACTCTCTTACAAGTAAAAGTCATGCTTTCAAATTTAACAAAAATACAGTGGTATCATCACAATAATCCAGGGGAATTGTGTCTGGAGCTACCTGCAGTTTGCTTTTCACACACGCACAACGCAGCGAGAGGCTTTTCACAACAGCAACAAATCCACATTGTTCCGGCGAGCGATGGATCAGTCGTGTGCATCAGGCAGAGGCAGGAAGTATTAACTCCGCTGTGAGATCACACGATTTTCTTTACAAACCAAAGACTCAAGTGTTGGCTCTTATTGCCTGAAACTCTTTTGACATGTTTGTCAGTGTCTTGGACGGGTGTGACACAGCTGTTTCACATCGTATTCTGCCAATCTTCTACGGACACTATACTCGGAGGCCTGGCAGGGAAAGTCCTCAGAAACTGCAGAGTCCTTCACTCGGACATTTGCGTTTACACGTGCACCTCCTCCGGGAAAAAGATACGGAGGATCTGCAGAGTTCAGTGCATGTCTCAAAGCAGCTATAGTGGTGAAAGAGTCCAGGTAACTCGGTTTTCCGAGGATGTTCTTTTACTGTCTTATCAAATACTGAAGTAGTAACATGTAAGCGTTGCTTACTGTAGCAGGTTGAGTTTTTAACTTCAAAGGAAACTACTACAACTCCTGTTTCTTTCCCAGAAAGATCACATTTATTGATTGTAGCCTAACATATGAGTTGGCTGCTTCTAGGCTATACGTGTGACGTACATGAAGTGAATATAAAGAAAAAGGTTTCCTGCTGCATTGTAGTGGAGTAGAACGATAAAGTGAAATCAAACGGGAAAACTAATGTGAAGCACGAGTGCCTTAAAATTTTGAAAAACTCTTTCACAAATGGAAAGGTCAAATTTGTAAATAGAATACTTGGTCTTGTTTGGTCCAATAGCGGATGGAGGCTAATCTTAGGTAATGTTTTCAAACTGTTCAGTAAAACTATCATTATTGCATAATTGTCACTGGAGGCGAAAGCAGCTGCTCTTCAGCAAAACTTGCACAGCTCATGCTCACAGTACATCAATAGAGAAAATAGCTGCAGTTGTTTCAAACCCTGACTTTGGGTGGAGTAACAGTGCAGTTCAACAGCTGGGACAAAACAATAAAAAGTGTGAGTTCTCACGCTTTGAAGAAACACACAACACATTCGCATTTGTCCGAAGTCTTTCTGTAAAGGGAGGACACAGATTGAATTGTTCACTCTCAAGTCAAAGCTACCTTGTCCTTAATGCTTTGGCTGAAAAGACAGAACACCTCAGGTTCCTATGGACACATGGGACATGATGGTTTTGTATGTGCGAGTAACAGACGCCCAATAGAAGCTTGAATAATGATACTGCTGTCAAAGCGCTTTCTTCTTTTGTAACTACAGTCGGCTGGTACAAAGACTTACATTAGGGGTCCTCTGGAGACCCTGCATGGGCAAAGTTAACCGGACGACAGAATCTTGCTGTTTAAGCTTTAATTGTGGAGGCTACAAAGTCACAGGCAGGATAATGAGGTGAACTGTGTGAAATGTATTGCAGTGCTGGAGCAGGCCCACTTTGTCTGTGTAAATTCAGATAAGGAAAAAGAAAACAGCAAACAACAAGCGGGACGAAAAAAAGGCCCACGAAATATCAATGTTAGATAACAGCAGGCTTTAAGCTCCACAGAATGTCACCTGCTGAACAATCATCATTGGTTTACCGACTGGTAAAGAAATAGCCTCCCAACATCTCTGCTGACATGAGAGAAAATAACCATTTTAGGACCTTTTCTTCTTTAATGCACATACGGTTCAGATCTCATATGTGTTTGGTTTAATGCTTGAAGAAAATAACTCTTCATTTCGTTATGTCATATCAGGGGACTTTCTTCAATTTTTCTCAGAAATCAGAGGTTGACTCATCGGCTCTGGAACCAATGATTATAACCGAATGAATCAGAAGGGATCCTAGGAGTATAGACGGTAAAGAGAGGGAGCGACGCACACGAGCCTTCAATCCGGTACAAGTCATTATTTCAGGAATTAATTAGTCATGAATCAAAGCTTAAAAGTGGCTTAGATTCACAGCAATTGGGTGGAGAGGTCTTAACGCCTCGAGCACATATAGCACAGCACCAGTGTTACCCAGTGACACGGCTGCACATGAAGGCTTTCCCATACGGCATTTGTACTGTGGGTTTGAGTACGAGGATGAACAATGTTTGTGGGAGAGTTACCGAAAACCCCACAAATGATTGAACACCCACATCAAACACAAGCTCCAAATTGCAAAGAGCAACAATTATGATGAGCTGAAGGCTTATTGAGATTTAATGAGACTAAATTATTCCTCTGTTGTGTTAATTTGAGTCTCGATGGGAAGATGCAAATGCGGCGAGACCTTAAACTCAGGGAGGGGAAAATGTTTTCAAGTTCACTGAATTATTTCATGTCGTTACAGTAAACAGGGCTCGGAGGAATTATAATTACATTAAAAAATCCAATACATTTTCCTGTCAATATTTATCATCGTTGCAAGAGGGGCTGCTTTTTAATAGTAGAGATTCACAAATTATAGTAATACTACCAAAGAAAAAACCCGAAATACTTTTTTTGTGAAACTAATATCTTGCATAAGTGAATGAGTGTTTGTCAGAATTTATCACTCTTTTCGGGTACTTCCCATGTTTCTGCACCACTTGACTCTCCAGAAATATTAGCTATAAAGGTCACCATTATTGTAAAAGACTCTTTGAATCCGCCCTGTGGTTTCATTTTAACGTCAGCACTGTAATCTTTCCAAAAAACATTTACAGAACCGTCGGTTGTCTTATAAGTGTAACGGTCCCTTGGGTTAAACTGCACCCGCGCAGGAGAACAGTGCTCCCTCTCAGGTGCATGCGCGCCCCGGGTCGACTTTTAAACCAATTTCCCTTGTCATGCTGCAGCCATTAAACCCAGTACACGCACGATGACCATGTGAGGATGTCGTTTTTCTGACATTTGCGAGGTTTTGCAAGGATTAGAAGCCTCCACAAAAAAAAATCAAAAAAACGAAACCCCAATTAGTCGTTAATCAATTCCATTCCAGTCGCTGCGTAATTCCGCTTCAGGTTTTGGCACTGGCAGGCTCCAGGAGTCTCTGGTGGATGACAGCAGGGAGCAGTGGTGGAGATGCTGTAGCTCACACTGCCGCTAGAAGACCAGCGCCGTGGTCCCACCTCAGCAGAGCTCCGGAGTGCAGCCCGCGGAAGAGGAACAATTTGTTTTTGTGTGAACCGATGAGTGGGGCTCTGCGTATTTGTCCCCCGCGCTGGATCCAGACCCCCGGCTTTTAGTGTGTGTGTGTGTGTGTGTGTGTGTGTGTGTGAACGTGTGGGGCGCATCGGCGGCCAGAAGGAACGGTCTCTCCCCTCCGAGCTGGAATGAGACGCAGCAATGACAGAGCAGCAGTCGTGCGCTGCAGCGGCGAAATAGAGCAACTATTGTGACAGGAGATTGATAACACACAACTGGGCCGAGCAGCAGCAGCAGCAGCAGCAGCGAGCGACAGATGTGATCTTGGAAAACGTCGCAGCTGGTTCGGTGCCAGTGACGTTGCTGGATGGGTCATAATTGCATTTTTGCATCCCCCCCCCCTCATTTCATCACCCACTGCTCCAAGCGTCTCCACATGACTTGAGGGTCTCGGGCGGCTGTCTGCGAGGGAGTCGTACTGCTGCAGAGACCTGCACAGCGGCGGAGGACTGCCATGTGTCGTTGCGCGACATAGAAAGCTCTTTGTGGGCTGTTCTGCACCGGGGGACAGGTGGTGCCTCGCGCGCGCGTGTGTGTGTGTGTGAGTGTTCGCATGTGTGTGTGGGTGTGTTGAAAGTAGCAGGGGGCACGGACAACTCCCCCCCCCACCCCCCCGAGACAGTTGTCCTGGGGATGTCAGGCCGACGCGCTGGATCAGTTTTTGCCAGAGACAGGTGCGACAGGGAGGAGTAGTTCACAAAGCCCTGCGCAGGATCTGGCAGCGCACTAACGAGCCCGCGCTCTCCTCTGATCACTCTCGGATTTTTGTTGTTGTTGTTGTTGTTGCTGTTGCTGTAGCCGTTTCCAGCGGGACACACACAATTGACTCGCACAGTTCGGCTGCACCTCTCGACCCACCAGTACAACCAGAGAGGTAAGTGACCCGGGCTGCGCGGTGGGGTGGGGGGGGGGCGGGGGTCGCGGTGCGCTGCGCTCCGGGCACAGGCTCCGCGCCTCGACGCTTTGTAGTGACTCTGATCAGACCAGGGCATTTAGTGAGAGGGGCTTTCCAAACGAGCCGAGCCATCACACCACACCACGCATCCTCTGGTGGAGCCACCGGCACGTCCTGTTCTCCACGGCAGGTTTTCATTGTGTAATTTTTCCCATTTCATACTGCGTAGCTCGCAGCCACGCATAGAAGACACACACGCAGGTTTCTGAAGCAGGAGATGCGCCTCACCTCACTCATCCACCCAGTGACTGGATCATGACACGACCCAGACTCGTGGGTGGAGAAAATGGCTTACAGTTGTGTATTGATTAGAAATTCGTTACCTAATGTTACAGTTATTGTCCTCCTCACATCCCAGTGTCACTCATCCACTTTAATTGAGCAGGTTGCAATCTGAAATGTGTTGCTTCCCCTTTCTCATGCTAAGATCATTTAAAATCCAAATTAAAAAACTCACTGACTCATTTTCAAGTTGCAGAAGTGGAGAAACAAAGACAGCCTCTCCTCACCATGGGGCCTGTCGAATGTGGGTCTTTCTCACTTGTTTGGGTGGAGGATCTATTTGTGTGTGTGTTCTACCTGCTGGGCCCCTGGTGTCCACCACCACTGCTGCCTCCAGGCTCTGCCATCCCTCCCTCTCCCTCTGCAGTAGCTGCTGTCTTTACAGTACATTGAGCCTGTTGGTTGGACAGTGTCAGGATCCCCCTTTTTTTTTCTGTCTTCTTGTGCGAGAGCCCGCAGAGTCTCAATGGCTGGCTCCAACTCTCCTAAAGTTTCTCCATTTGGGAGCTGCAGTGTTTTTGTTGTGGCCCCTGTTTCAAATTCAAATTGCCTTTCAGCTGCCTTTTGTCCAGCGCCGAGGTTTGTGGACTGGAAAGAGAGACAGAGAAGTAAGTGAAGTCCCCAAGGGTCAGAGATTTTCTATAATGAGCCCCAGTGTGTGTGTGTGTGTGTGTGTGCGTGTGTGTGTGAGGGAGAGAGAGAAGGGTGGGAGGACAGAGAGAGCAAGCGAGAGAAAGACACATCTAAAGAAAGTGAGACAGTCCCCCTTGTCCAGTGTTTAGGGTGGACACAGCCAAGGGAATACCAGCACCTCCACTAACCCCTCTGTCACTCCGACCGTGTCACTTTGCCTAGGGGGCCAAGAGCCTCTTTAATTCCTCCTCTTCAGGGCTGTCACCTACTCCTCCTGACAGCCAGGGAGCGGGGTTTCTGCCGCAGGTTACACTTTTGCACATACTGTAAATCCTTCTCCTCTGCCGCTCACATGCTACATTGGGAAGAGGGGGTGATGTACTGCACCGGAGAGGCAGTAGTTGGTGATAGAATTTTAAACCACGAAAACGAGAGGCAGATGAAACTAGGTATTGTCTAATCGTCTCTGTGCCGTTGCTTTGTTTGGCATGACGGAGGAGGAGCGGCGGCCCCGCTTTCCCTCACATGTCCTGACATCCTCTTGTATAGGCCCATCACACCACCAGTAATTACAAGACAAAGTGCTATCGGGGGGGAAGGAATTAGTCGACAACACAGGAACTGCACCGCTGATATGATCTCTGATCTTATTGTGCTGGGTCTAGTGTTTCATTTGCGCGGGAGCAAAGGACAAAAACGTGACTTTACAGTTGAAAACAGAAGCATATGATGCTGTCGCTGGAGCTTCAGGTCCCCCTATGGAAAGTTACAGGGGGAAATCCGACTATAAATCACACTTATTACATTGTATTATACTAAGTCCAGCTGGAGATAGAGGAAAGAACTAAACCAAGAAACGGCCCTCGGAGCTGCGGAGATGACATATGCTGTAAATGTTTCAATAATCACAACAACATGCTATAGTCAAGATTTAACTCTAACGGTTTTGCGAAAGCCAATTTTGTTTTGGCGATATTGAAGGAATTTATCATAAGCTTCTTCAAATGGGTTTGATTTCTTTCTGCAAGTGCTGGTGAGGGGGGGGATAAATGTTTTTCTCAGTCAGTATGTAAATAACCAGGCTGCAGGAAGCTCGGCTCCTGCCAAAAGGGATGACTCAGTGGGGGGTAAGATTGCACAGAGAATTATGTGAGGCAGACATAAGGAAAGCAATAGTAGCAACCTTGTACCTGACGCTCGAGCTGATGTCCCAAACACTAAAAGTGAGAATTGGTGAAAACAACACCCCAACAGAAGACAAAACCATTGCTCAGAGTACAAGCCTCATATCGGAGAAGGATTTTTGTGTCAATGGCGAACTCTGATAACGAGGCTAATGTGTGCCCAGGAAACCAGGCGGGATGGTTCGTCCCGTTCCAAGGTCCCAGTGCTGATGTCAGTTTTTGGCGGCGTTTGCTCCCCTCCCTGAGTGCCTCTCCTCGCAGCCTGACAAAGTGCTCGCTGGAGCTTGGCTAATCCTCGGCTAGCAGTGCCCAGTGATTTATTATAAAGTTAGTTAATTTGGGGGAGATCTGCAGCATCCCAGTGTAAGCGCACGTCCTTGACAGATCCCTGCTGTCTTCACGGGGACCTGCCAATTAGCTTGAAGAGCTGTTTGAGTGATTCTCTGTGTGTGTGTGTGTGTGTGTGTGTGTTTATCACACAGAGAAACATAAGGCAAATTGTTCATCACATTGTGTCTGTTTGCCTTCCTGTCCTCCTCGGACCTTTGTGCGTGTGCATGTGTGTGAGTCAGTCTGTCTGTGCCCCCACACAAGTGTGATTCAGCACCGTCCAGCCTCGGTTGAATGGACGCCCTGTTTGTGCCTCGCTCCGGACGCCAACAGCCGCTCTGCACCCCTTGCGTTGGAGCAAGTGTTGGACCCATATGCGCTGAAATAACAGGTGCCTTGACACAGGGACCTAATCCCTCTAACACCACCTCCCTCTGCTGCAGCTCGCCGAGGCTTTACATCACCTGTGGACCTGGGGCAGCGCCAGTGTAGAAATAAAAAATAAGATTCAAATTTCAAAGCAAGCTCGGACCGAGGTAAAGGAATAATGTTTCATCATTTCTAGAATCTGTTCTGTGAGACACGTGAGTTAAAATTCACATTATGTCGAAACTTGATTTTAAAGGGTTGAAACCTTCCAGTGGTGAGAGGGGGAATGCGACCCGGGTTATCTAGATTGGTCTTTTAGTAAGAAACCCCCTCTTTAACTCCATGTTATCATCAACGTTAGAAGCCACTACACTTATAACTACACAAGGAGTACAACAAAGCCTGGTTTGTAGGGAAGCTTCCAAAGGCAGGAACAAAATAACCCAGTTGATGTCATCAGGGTTTTCTCTGATTTGGAATTGCATTACACTCAGAATGTGTGCGGTTTGAAACAAAAAGAGGAGTTCTGATGAATGAGGCTATTGAGTTGCATCGTGGGAAATGTAGGATCTGGTGTATTTGGACTTGGACCAACACAAAGTAGACACATCTCAGCCTTTGTTGTTTCAACTTTGATTTTTCTTAAGTAGTCCGTGTTTTTAAGGTGCTACTTTTAAGTGATCTAGTCATGTTAACTCTCCCTTGTTGCAGAGATGCATGTTGTCTCACTGATCTCAAACAGTACAGGATCCAACCATGGTGCGTGTTTAGGTTTTATATGTTGACATTTTACTCCCTCAACCTTCACACAAAAGAGATTTATGGACTTTCATTGCTCACAGCTGAAAAAATAGCTTTTCAACATTTTTTAGAGAACGTGTCTTTCCAGAAACCATCACACTCTGCAACATCAACACCTTGTCAACAGTTTATAATCAGGAGTATTTTGTTGGTTGGGATTAGGGCCAATGAAAACTCCACATACCTCCAGAGGGTCCCGGAGAAAAACATTATTTCCCGGACCAACTTTTCAGTCACCCCTCAACTTATGTTTATACTTGCAAAAATGAGTCCCGAGAGTGAACATTTAATTTCCTCAAAACACATTTCAATATTGCACCAAATCTGTGCGTGAACACCTGCGTCCCTGTCTCCCACGAGCTTGTCCGTCTTGTATTTCTCTGGGTTTTGGCCAAACTCAGGCAGATTGATTAGTAGTGAGCCGAGCTGTCGCCATCTACATCGGTCTGCCCTGTGATTGACCGACTGGTAGGAACTACTATTGAGCTGCCCAGTCTTTGGGGTTTGTGTTCAACCTGGCACCCCGGCCTCCTTCTCTCTTTTTTTCCTTCTGTCATTCTTTCTCTCGCTTGTTTTTTCCCCGCATTTCTGCCTCCATACCGCTTGTTCCCCTCATTACCTCTCCACTCCTGTATTCCCCCCCCCTCCTCCCCTGTTGTCCTTCGCTTTCTTCCCTCCTCCCCCCATCTCCCCCATCACTTTCCTCCGGACCTTGATGTCAAGGCCTCTCAGGCAGTGTGGTCTCTGTCTGTGGGCTGTCAGGGCAGGGACACTGCCCACTGTGACCCTGAATGGGACAAATTGACCGTAACAATGTTCCCACTTAGCATGTGGAGCTGGGAGAAAGAGAAGGTGAAAGGAAGGGCCCGATGATTGAGGTGCAGGCCAGCCGCACTCGGGGGGTAGAGGGTGAGGGGAGAGGGGGGAGAGGGGGGAGAGGGGGGGGAGAGAGCAGGACCGCTCCGCGAAATGTATAAATTGAAGACTTATATTAAATCACACACCTCGTCCTTTTAAATCCCCTCTTCGCATATTCTCTCCCTCTCGCAAACAGACACGCACACACAGCCTTTGCTTGTTGTTATTTGCCCAAGGCTACTGTGAGGGGTTGCCATAGCAGCAGGATAAACACGTTTTCCTGTGACCCTGCGAGCCCTCGACACATGCACACACACCCCCACCCACAATCACACACACACACACACACACATATAACACACCTCATTTTCAAGGCCGTGAAGCCTTCCGGGGGGGCTCGTCCAGCCTGGCAGTTTGATCCGCACTAAGGTGCTACCGCTGCCACACAAAGGGTCAAGGATCATCCAGCCCCCCCATTACAATGCAATAAGGGCTCCAGCCCAACAGGACCACCTCCGCCATTTAATCACACACTGCTGCTCCCCCATCATCTGCTCTCTCCCTTTTATCTTTTAATCACTTGTTTTTCTTTTCCAGCCATGTCCTCCTCGCACTCTCATTTCTCCGTCTGTTCATGGATCTCATACATCCAGCGCTACGCCACAGCAGCTCCGAGTAGATGAGGGAGTTCAAAGAGGGAAGCCTGATATACTCAATAATAAGGCAGTCTTTCATTTTTCTTTGAAAACTCTCTCTGGTTGCTGTCATTGGGAGCCACAGGCCGATCCTCCTCTCTGGGTTTGCAAAGTGTGTGATTTCAATATTTTTTTTGTCTGTGCCCTTTAACTGTGACAGAATGTCTTGGAGAAGTGGGAGCGGTATCATGTTGTGTAAGCCTGAGGTGGCGCAGTATGACAAGAACAGAGAATGCGGCAGCCATCATCAAAGGCCAAGTGGCTGTTGAATAAAGATGCTTCCCGTTGGTTAAACTGGCATCCCATGTAGGCCTATTGTACTTTCCAATGGCAGAGTGTGTTCTTGCGTTTGTGTCTTTTCTATATTTGAATAAAGTAGGCGCCAGGGTTTCAGCAGTGAGAAGTAAGACATTTCCATGGGTATAAAAGAAAAAACTCCATCCTGCTGGCAGCGGTCCACGAGTGATACTGTGGGAGACGGGATGAAAAGACAGACATGACAGAGACGGACATTGACGTTTACTTCCTGGACACGATTGAGCTGAATGGTTTTCATGGCCTGTTTGCTTTGTCATTAAGTTGTGCTCACGTAGCGGCTCCTCCCCTTTTCTCTTCCTCATACACATACACACGGTCTCCATGACTTCAGAAGACATTACTTAGACTTACATTGCTTTCCTGGTAACTTACTCTAACTGGAACCATAGTTACTTACTAGGGTTAAGGTTAGGATAGCTAATCTGAACCTAAACCTAATCCAAACCTAGCCATAACCTAACACAAAAACGTGTCCTTACCTTAAAATGTAATGATTTACATTATGGGGACCATTTGTCCCCATAAGGATGACAAGTCCCCATAATGCACCTGCACACACACAAACTTTGTGTCTCTGTTTCCACAATTGTGACCAGGAGAAGAAGAGACTAATCGGGGACCGGGGTCAGGAAGGGCAGTGATTTGTGGACCTATTGCCACAAACTCACACACACACACGCACACACACACATACTGGTTTCCATGGTTTGCGGGGCGTGCACTTTTTATCATAACCTGTGGGGACCACCCTTTCTAGAGGTTGTGGAAGTATGAAAAAAATCAGGGACACTAAGAAAAAATCAGTTAGTACATACACACCTTAAAATATCTAAATTCATGAAGTAGTGTTTTGACTGTGCAAAATGGGGACCTTAGAAAAAACGGGTAGGTATGGCTGATGGGGACCTCATTTACATATCATTTGCATGACTCACACAACTTGTTATAAGACTAATGGGGACCATGCTTCAAAAAGCATTTTTATATACATTATTACTGATACCGTAAGTCCTTCCATTATTACATTTGTTAGAGCTGTTTGTTTAAAACTAATAAAGTCTAGCAAAAAAGAACAAAAGTTGTTGATAGAAAATGTAGAGATATAACATGATACCTGTAAATGGTGATAGGGATGCAAAGCATCACTTTGTACAGAAAATCTTGCTGTTCATGAACTACGCCTTACAATGAAGCAGAATTTGATAGGACTATTAGTGTAATGTGGTTGAAGTGAATATAAACTTATCAAACAGTGACGGGCTATCTATATCCCTACAAAGAATAATTCTTATTCAGTCAAATTTGTAAGATATTTTTAATTTCAGACAACCACATGGCAACCGCTTACTGGTGGTAATCTTCCCATTATTTACTTAATTTCCTCTTGTTGGCTGTAATGCGGTTATATATGTAGAATTTCACATTCTGCCAGCTCCGGTCCTTAAGAGCTTCTGGATCAGCCCTTAAACACTTCTCACAGTCAAACTTTGCTGGAGCAATACAAGATGTGATGAATCGATTCATGTGCCTTTCCACTGCCTTCACGTCTGTCTCCTTCCAGGGTGTTTTCTTCTTTTGGGCAGTTGTACCTTTAAGTGGTCGGAAAAACACATTTGTAAATACAAGGACTCCAAAGTGTGTAAGAGTTATAATCCAAAGTTACAAGTTCTATAAAGTATAAACTAACTTCTACAGTATAAGAAAACTAAAATATACAATTACTCTGCCAAGAAAACACTGATATGTGCATTCTGACTGAAATTGTCAATGGGAAAGAGGATTTTGATGCCATTTTCTTATAAGCTGAACATGCTGTGTTATAATAACAAATAAACTGTTCATTCTGATCAATGACATGGACTCACATTCACTGACATAAATTTCTCAAAATTGTCATGAAGAAAAAACTGTATTTATAAAATGTTGGATCTGTTGGATAAATAAATACAATGTACTGATTCACTCATTAATCTAACTAACTATGGAATTGTGAGGACGTAGGTCAGGTGTTTGGTATAGGGACTAGTTGTTGTTTGTATGTTTATACTATTAAAACTGTAACTGTTATGAGTCCTTCTTTAAGCACCTAATAGACTCTAGAATCAGCCAAACAACCCTTTATCTGATTATTGCAGGCATGAATATACAGATAAAACTACATTAAATGGGGGCAGCAACAGTTATGCGGCAAAGGTCTGAAATGACAAAGTATTGGTGGCAACATCTTAAGTTGGCAACACTGACAACAGTCTCTGATCTGGCCTTTTTTTTATGACTGCTATCTAACGATGTCCTTTATAGTCTGACTTGACCGGGGTTCTTCTACTGCTCTGGGGGCTTCAGGTGTAATGTTTTGACCATCCAAAATCATGTTGTCTGGTGTTGTATAATCGCAGACAGTGGGGCCCATTGAGCTATCAGGATCAATAAGAGGCAGAAAAGTGTTCTTAAAGTTTAGTTGAACTGAAGCATCACTGTCACTGTCACTTTCGGAGATGGTATCTGGTACGTGATCATCTGCACTCTCTCATGACGAATCAAATAGTTCAGAATCTTCCAGATCTGTGTCTTTCATCTAAAAAAATTAATGAAAAGATTATAATTATGTAGAGCTGTAACAGGTAGATGAGAAATTATTCTTTGTGCTGTTTTGCAAGTTTTGTGTCATAATTTGATTATTTTAGCAGTTTATATTATAATAAGCAGAATATTTTGACTGTTCTGAAAAAAAAAAGACTATCGAATTGCAGCAACTTGAAAAATTGAAGTGCAACTGAAAGTTATTGTAGGCCGTCTTAATTTTGGTACAAAAGTCTCAGTTTCATTTTTTGAAGTCTATAATCTGAAAATAAAGGCACATATGCAATAAATAATTTAGTAAAAGTGCATATAAGAATTTTTGAGATCAAAGTTGTGTCTGCTCTGCTAAACTAATTCTGGATTCACAATCTAGAAAAAACATGTTTCACACATTTTAGACACAACATTAGAGTTCATCGTGGGGACCAGTTTTATCTAACTTTTCAAAAACAGTTACTACTTGCACACTGTCAGAAGGTGTGTTGTGGGGACCACGTGAATACAAAATGTAGAGTGATAGTTTATCAAGAAAAAAAATACTGTGAAGTTTGAAATCGACCATGAATATACCTCTACCACTAACCTTCAAGATGCCATACTTGAAATGTCATTGTATACCAATTTACATAACTTCTGACCAGTAAAGCTATTTCTCATTCACACAACTTAACACATGCTTTGTGGGGACATTTTACACACAACATTATAGTTCATTGTGGGGACCAGTTTTATCTAACTTTTCAAAAACAGTTACTACTTGCACACTGTCAGAAGGTGTGTTGTGGGGACCACGTGAATACAAAATGTAGTGTGATAATTTATCAAGAAAGAAAATACTGTGAAGTTTGAAATCGACCATGAATATACCTCTACCACTAACCTTCAAGATGCCATACTTGAAATGTCATTGTATAACCAATTTACATAACTTCTGACCAGTAAAGCTATTTCTCATTCACACAACTTAACACATGCTTTGTGGGGACATTTTACACACAACATCATAGTTCATTGTGGGGACCAGTTTTATCTAACTTTTCAAAAACAGTTTCTTCTTCTAACCAGCGAAGCTCTTTCTCGTTCACACAACTTAACACATGCTTTGTGGGGACATTTTACACACAACATTATAGTTCATTGTGGGGACCAGTTTTATCTAACTTTTCAAAAACAGTTACTACTTGCACACTGTCAGAAGGTGTGTTATGGGGACCACGTGAATACAAAATGTAGTGTGATAATTTATCAAGAAAGAAAATACTGTGAAGTTTGAAATCGACCATGAATATACCTCTACCACTAACCTTCAAGATGCCATACTTGAAATGTCATTGTATAACCAATTTACATAACTTCTGACCAGTAAAGCTATTTCTCATTCACACAACTTAACACATGCTTTGTGGGGACATTTTACACACAACATTATAGTTCATTGTGGGGACCAGTTTTATCTAAGTTTTCAAAAACAGTTACTACTTGCACACTGTCAGAAGGTGTGTTGTGGGGACCACGTGAATACAAAATGTAGTGTGATAAGTTATCAAGAAAGAAAATACTGTGAAGTTTGAAATCGACCATGAGTATACCTCTACCACTAACCTTCAAGATGCCATACTTGAAATGTCATTGTATAACCAATTTACATAACTTCTGACCAGTAAAGCTATTTCTCATTCACACAACTTAACACATGCTTTGTGGGGACATTTTACACACAACATTATAGTTCATTGTGGGGACCAGTTTTATCTAACTTTTCAAAAACAGTTACTACTTGCACACTGTCAGAAGGTGTGTTGTGGGGACCACGTGAATACAAAATGTAGTGTGATAATTTATCAAGAAAGAAAATACTGTGAAGTTTGAAATCGACCATGAATATACCTCTACCACTAACCTTCAAGATGCCATACTTGAAATGTCATTGTATAACCAATTTACATAACTTCTGACCAGTAAAGCTATTTCTCATTCACACAACTTAACACATGCTTTGTGGGGACATTTTACACACAACATTATAGTTCATTGTGGGGACCAGTTTTATCTAACTTTTCAAAAACAGTTTCTTCTTCTAACCAGCGAAGCTCTTTCTCATTCACACAACTTAACACATGCTTTGTGGGGACATTTTACACACAACATTATAGTTCATTGTGGGGACCAGTTTTATCTAACTTTTCAAAAACAGTTACTACTTGCACACTGTCAGAAGGTGTGTTGTGGGGACCACGTGAATACAAAATGTAGTGTGATAATTTATCAAGAAAGAAAATACTGTGAAGTTTGAAATCGACCATGAGTATACCTCTACCACTAACCTTCAAGATGCCATACTTGAAATGTCATTGTATAACCAATTTACATAACTTCTGACCAGTAAAGCTATTTCTCATTCACACAACTTAACACATGCTTTGTGGGGACATTTTACACACAACATTATAGTTCATTGTGGGGACCAGTTTTATCTAACTTTTCAAAAACAGTTACTACTTGCACACTGTCAGAAGGTGTGTTGTGGGGACCACGTGAATACAAAATGTAGTGTGATAATTTATCAAGAAAGAAAATACTGTGAAGTTTGAAATCGACCATGAATATACCTCTACCACTAACCTTCAAGATGCCATACTTGAAATGTCATTGTATAACCAATTTACATAACTTCTGACCAGTAAAGCTATTTCTCATTCACACAACTTAACACATGCTTTGTGGGGACATTTTACACACAACATCATAGTTCATTGTGGGGACCAGTTTTATCTAACTTTTCAAAAACAGTTTCTTCTTCTAACCAGCGAAGTTCTTTCTCGTTCACACAACTTAACACATGCTTTGTGGGGACATTTTACACACAACATTATAGTTCATTGTGGGGACCAGTTTTATCTAACTTTTCAAAAACAGTTACTACTTGCACACTGTCAGAAGGTGTGTTGTGGGGACCACGTGACTCCAAAATGTAGAGTGAGAATTTATCAAGAAAGAAAATACTGTGAAGTTTGAAATCGACCATGAATATACCTCTACCACTAACCTTCAAGATGCCATACTTGAAATGTCATTGTATAACCAATTTACATAACTTCTGACCAGTAAAGCTATTTCTCATTCACACAACTTAACACATGCTTTGTGGGGACATTTTACACACAACATTATAGTTCATTGTGGGGACCAGTTTTATCTAACTTTTCAAAAACAGTTTCTTCTTCTAACCAGCGAAGCTCTTTCTCATTCACACAACTTAACACATGCTTTGTGGGGACATTTTACACACAACATTATAGTTCATTGTGGGGACCAGTTTTATCTAACTTTTCAAAAACAGTTACTACTTGCACACTGTCAGAAGGTGTGTTGTGGGGACCACGTGAATACAAAATGTAGTGTGATAATTTATCAAGAAAGAAAATACTGTGAAGTTTGAAATCGACCATGAGTATACCTCTACCACTAACCTTCAAGATGCCATACTTGAAATGTCATTGTATAACCAATTTACATAACTTCTGACCAGTAAAGCTATTTCTCATTCACACAACTTAACACATGCTTTGTGGGGACATTTTACACACAACATTATAGTTCATTGTGGGGACCAGTTTTATCTAACTTTTCAAAAACAGTTACTACTTGCACACTGTCAGAAGATGTGTTGTGGGGACCACGTGAATACAAAATGTAGTGTGATAATTTATCAAGAAAGAAAATACTGTGAAGTTTGAAATCGACCATGAATATACCTCTACCACTAACCTTCAAGATGCCATACTTGAAATGTCATTGTATAACCAATTTACATAACTTCTGACCAGTAAAGCTATTTCTCATTCACACAACTTAACACATGCTTTGTGGGGACATTTTACACACAACATCATAGTTCATTGTGGGGACCAGTTTTATCTAACTTTTCAAAAACAGTTTCTTCTTCTAACCAGCGAAGTTCTTTCTCGTTCACACAACTTAACACATGCTTTGTGGGGACATTTTACACACAACATTATAGTTCATTGTGGGGACCAGTTTTATCTAACTTTTCAAAAACAGTTACTACTTGCACACTGTCAGAAGGTGTGTTGTGGGGACCACGTGACTCCAAAATGTAGAGTGAGAATTTATCAAGAAAGAAAATACTGTGAAGTTTGAAATCGACCATGAATATACCTCTACCACTAACCTTCAAGATGCCATAATTGAAATGTCATTGTTTACCAATTTACATAACTTCTGTACGGTAAAGTTATTTCTCATTCACACAACTTAACACATGCTTTGTGGGGACATTTTGCACACTACATTATAGTTCATTGTGGGGACCAGTTTTATCAAATTTTTCTGAAACAGTTTCTTCTTCTGACCAGCGAAGCTCTTTCTCGTTCACACAACTTAACACATGCTTTGTGGGGACATTTTACACAAAACATTGCATTTCCTTGTGTGTACAAGTTTTACCTAATTGTTCACACACAGTTTCTACACAAACTCGGAACAAAGAGTGATCATATAATGATAAAACAGTGATGGACATGAATTTACCTCTTCAGGTGGTGTCTTTGGCCCAAAGGCACAAGCCATCAGACTCTCTGAGTGGACAGGATCTGAATCATCCTCCTCCATGGTGTTAACAGTGATGCTGGTCGTCTGTAAACAAAAGTAAAACGTTCCCAAGATTTACTTATATTATATTCTAATATTTCTATTCAGATAAAGTTTTGAGATTACATCCATGTCATAAGCAGGACTGGATACATTTGGCAAATGACCCTGATTCTTTAACATATAAAGTGATAGCATTTCAATGCTTTTTAATTATGCCCAAACCCATTACCCTAACCCTACCCCTTGTTTTCGAGGGTATTCTTTCCCCTTGAAACAGAGGTTGAAATCTTCCCCATCTAATTGGGACAGCCCTCCAAGAGCTGTTACATAACCAGTGGTCATCGCAAAAACCTGCAGCGACATCAGTAGTCTTTGATGTAAACACAAGCGACAAAAGGTTTTGCTGGGTATGTCATTGTAAAAACATTATTGAGATCTCTAATGAACCAATGCTATTGTTTGCATTCACTAAAGTGACAAACCTATAATATCCTAATATCATCTATGCTAATGCAGGTGAATCAATGACTTTTCCATTCATCCAATGGAAGTTGAAAAGTTTGGACACTCTGCACTATTTCACATATAAATCAAAATCAGAGCTTCAGGCTGCTTGCAGAGGTTTGTAGACAACCCTGCTAGGATGCAGTGTTAATAGAGGATCATTCAGTTCAGTAACATAATATCTATAATGATCTAAACTGACCTTCAATAGCTTCTTAAAACTTTTGTAAATTAGATTCCTGTTTGTTATTTCATGTTCCTGTTATTTTCACTACACTAAGTGGTCGCTCATACATAGCAGCTTAAAGCAGGTTGTGATAGACAATCCTGGTATTTTTTGTATATGTAACGTGTACATGGTTATAACAATATTAATACAGCCAAATTAGGTCCACATATTTCTCATTCTACTATTTGTTGTGATACTTGACTCATTGTATTTGCTGTGTTCTGTGCTACATACCTGTGTTTGCCATGGGCAGTCTTCACCTCTATAGTTATAGGCGATTTCTTCTCCTTCTTTGATGTCATCCAGGGCAAATAAACAAAGGTGGGGTTCTCCATTAACACCAATTTTTTTCATTTTGGAGTAAGGACGTCTGTGTTCATCATTAACTTGTCACCCAATTGAGCCATCTTCTCTGAAGGCATCAATACTTGAGAAATTGGAAAAATTGAAAAAGAAAAAATACAAATGTCACAATATATCACAATAAAACCAGAGCCCCACTTACTATAACTTAAAATAGTAGATGGAGTGTAGTTTAGGAATTCTTAAGTTCACTTGAAGGCAAACATGAATGCAGCACATCAGGGGTGGTAAAGTTTTCTCCTTCTCTGGGATTCTGCATCACTTATTATATCCTTAAAATGCAGATGCAGATTAAGATGCATTTATTAGTCCCAAACACATGCACAGACATGCAAAGGCACACTCATGCAGGTAGGGAAATTTAATCTCTGCTTTTGACCCATCTGGTGCAGGATACACAGAGCAGTGAGCGACCATGTACGGCTCTTGACAATGAGTTTATGCTAATATATACTACAAAACAAACCAAAACTGACCACTGCAGCATTCTAGTCCCTATTAAATGTACTCTGGAGCTTTTCTTTTGATTTTAAATGATAATTATTTATTGATTATTTACAGCAGATACCACCTTACCTTTTGCTGCATAAATATACTGGACCTCTAATTTGCAGATGTGTATCATGTTGAATTGCTGATCCGTAGTGGCATTTCTGAAGGAAAAGATTAAAACAAATGAGTTTACTTTAAAATTATTGTTTGATTTGTTTGCTTAGTAAGATTTTGTGGTACTAAAAATTGTTGTTGTTGCCTAAAACCTCATGAGGATTGTTTTTCTTGCAAAATTCAACTACAGAAACATTCTCCTTCACTCTCTGTCATGAGTAACGTTCCTGCCTACAGGATGATGCATACTCCTGTGCGTTGTTGCATAAACTATACACATCTACAAACATATATGCACCGTATATCTGTCTTGTGCATGTGTGAAAGCTAAACCGGGTCAAATCTAAAGCCAATTCTTTAGATTTTACCTGCAGGTCATGCCTGAAAACACCTTAAATGAGAGATGATTATGTCTGAATAATTATGAAGGAGTTTGGCTTTCACATATAAAGAACACAGCAGGAGAATTCAGACAGGAGGAGGCGCCTGGGTAGAGCAAGCCAGAGGCATGACATGATGATAAATTCAGTATCAGAGAGCATAGTATTTTTTTTTACAGCACATCAAAGATGATGGCAAAAGAATGTAATTGTATTTAGTTTTGCATTTACACCAATGTTACAAGCATTTGAATATGTCCTCATTATCAACAAAGAGTCAACAGGGAGATTTTTCATGCTGAGATATTTTTATTATCCCAGTCTCACGTGTGTGAGCTGTTAAAAACACTATGAATTTGCCTACTCGCCGGCTCTGAATCCTCCGGATAATCTCCTACTGTATTTTCTCAATGGCTTATTCGGACAATCTGCAGAGTTTTTACTGGGTGGGTGACAGAAGAAACTCTGGATTATCTGGAGCGTTTGCGTTTTTACAAACTGCCCCTATCTGGATAGTCTCTTGGTATCATCCAGATTGCAGTGCATGTTTAAAAGCAACTTAAAG
This sequence comes from Platichthys flesus, assembly GCF_949316205.1. Taxonomy (NCBI): domain Eukaryota; kingdom Metazoa; phylum Chordata; class Actinopteri; order Pleuronectiformes; family Pleuronectidae; genus Platichthys; species Platichthys flesus. The sequence goes on along the minus strand of NC_084953.1, from coordinate 15,963,241 downwards.
AGAGTAAAGTAAGAAGGAAAACAAAGCAGCAGCTATTTTCTGTTGTGATTTTATACGGGAAATAGATGCATCACTATTTAACTTCATTTAAATTCAACAAATGTGGTGTTATTCCCACATAATAACTGGTAGTGTTGAGACCTTTTCTCTTATCTACCAGGGCAACACAGAACAGAAGTGGGTTAAATGAAAACCATGAAAGAATTATCCATAGACTATTCAATATTATTAAGATTAAGATTAAGATGCATTTATTTGTCTCAAACACATGCACAGACATGCAAAGGCACACTCATGAAGGAAGGGAAATTTAATCTCTGCTTTTGACCCATCTGGTGCAGGACACACAGAGCAGTGAGCGACCATGTACGGTGCTCGGGGAGCAGATGTTGGGGGAGTAAGGTGCCTTGCTCAGGGGCACTAGACAGGGCAGGGAGACTCTTGGATTTTTGGACAGATCAATCCAGGTTCGTCTTTGGTTGTCTCTCTGTGGAGTCGAACCAGAGACGAACCAGAGACCTTCTCTGCCCACAGTCCAAGTTTCTGCCACTAGACCACCGCCTTATGAATACAAATACACCTTTCAATTACATTGACCTCATCACACAAGAACTTCTCTTTCCCCTGCTTTAGCTGTACAAACACTTTAACTTTCTATCTGCAAAAAAAGTAATATTCACAGTAAAATTTCTCAGCTTTTACCTGTTTATTTGCCTGACGTTAATAACCTAATGCTCTACTTTTCTATTCTAGACATTTTATCATATTAGTGACTTGTCATTTGTGATTGTAGCTAATTTAACTTAACTGCAGGTTTTAGATTTAATCTTCTATCATTTAATTCCAGATTTATGCCTCTGACCATGTTTCTTTAATAACCTGCTCTGCCTCTTCCACATGAACCTGCCCATGTTAAATAAGAAAATAAGTTAAAAGGGCCGGTTCATAACCAGCTTCCATATAGAGGTTATCCAGAGCAGCCAGGTTACACTTCCTCTGTTGTTTAAAATTTAAAGCCCCTCAGCGGAAGCTACAGTCAGACTTAAATTATTCTGTATAATGGTACTGTGTAAAATGAGAACAGCTGTAATTTGAATTGTCTGACTATAGTCAAAACCTGTGCTCTATAATGTTCTCTATTAATTAACTTAAACATACTAAATATAGCATAACAGGGCTTATATTGATCTTAAGTTCATCATAACAAAATGAGACTCAAAACTCAGAAATGCTTGACTTGATTGTCTCCTTCAGTTTACATAAACTCCTACACATATGCATCATGCATGCAAGTAGTAATAGAAATGCAGTAAAACATTTGAGGTCTTACACTTAGCCTTTGTAGCTAATCAGAGCTATTAATCATGCTAGCTAGGTACAAGTAATACATGCAATTTGAGGATTCAACACTGCTTATAATTATTTAAGATACAACTGTGCTTACCTTATGCTTTACTTTTGCTCCTCTGCACATGTTCTTATCTTCTTAGCTAGTTTCTCCAGCAAATAATCTTCTTTTACTGTTGATAGCTACCTCTTGATGCTGAAAATGTCCTCGCTGCTTGAATCATTCCTAATGGGGACAAGGAAGTGGGTGGCACCCAACCATATTTGGAAGATGTGTGTGTGTGAAGCAGTGGGTGCAGTACTAACTAGAAACAGTAGGGCCACCAATGAGCAATGCTCACACACTCACACTCACCAAAAAACATGTCGTATGGGCCAATGCTTAAAACTTCACGGGCACCTTCAGAGTAGCTCTAGTAGTCATTTAAAAGGGTTATCCTCATGGGGACCGGGATTTTGGTCCCCAAAGCGCAACCGGTCCCCATGACGTGACTGTGTAAACAGTCAACGGTCCCCATCGCGTGATGATTACCAGAACACACACACACACACACACACACACACACACACACACACACACACGCACACACACACAAACACACACACACAATCAAAGCTAAGTAACCAGCCACTGAAAGGCCCAAAAGCCCACAGCAGCACATTCAGCGCCAGCAGCGATACTGCAATTATAATATTTTTCTTCTCTGACGTGATATAAATAGCAACACTTATTTCTATTATAGCAGTTGCAGACAGAGTGTGTACACCTCCTCAGTTTTATTTACCGCGGCAGGTTGCTGTGATAGCTGAGCAGATAACTAATAAGGCGCAGTTTAACCACCGTATGGTCGGAGACTTTGAGGAGGGGATACTGGTCACACACATCCTGAATCATTTCCCACATCTGCACAGCGTGATTCTGGAAAAAACAACAACAACCATGCCCTGTGGGCCTGACTGGTAGTATCATGCTGTTGTTTTATAGCTGATTCATTTCTGAGGGGAACATCCAGCCCAAATGTCTCCATCCTGTAGTTTTATGGTTGCAGAGAAGCTGCAAAAAGAAAATGAGAATGTGCTCATTTGGCATTGCCCGTCCTGATTGGTGACGAAATTGTTTACTTTTGGAGCTGTGGCTTCAGCTGTTGTTATTCTGGCCTCTGTTTATCTCACCAGTGTTCTGCCTCTACATTTGTAGTCTTTTTTTTTTTTTTATGTCTTAAGTTTGCTGCCAGGCGACCACTTGTTTCTGTGCTGTGAGGTAATTAACAGCTTAATTCGTTTTGTGACCTGGGGGAGTCAGTCATGCTGAAAGAGCAAAAAGAATACTCTGGTTTCCTGGTCGACAAAGAGTAAGAACACTGTGACTCACTGCACTTTATAAAGTGGAGCTGCTGAAACTTGGAGAAGTTTGGAAACACTGCTGCTCCCGTTTGAGTCTGGACGGACAGAGACTCACAACTGCTTTCTGATTGGGTATTTTCGATGGTAGCCTAGGCTGATTCGTCAGGATAACCCGTTGTATTTGCTAACAGCAGCTAAAACTCTGAATTTTACATTTGTGTAGGAGACAATTCCTGTTTATACTTGGACACACGCAATGTACATGAGTGCTCATGTGATATACATTTTCGGGTGTGTTAGTCTGGACAGGGTTTAAAACTGATACAGAGCCAAAATGCTGCTACGGACAAAGAACACTTTATTTTTGAAATGTCGTCTTCAAACGTACACATAGTGGTATGAATGTGGCCTGAGATCCATTGTGTCTCTTCACTTGGTAAAGGAAGAGGGATGAAGAGCAGTTGAGGCAAGAGGGGTCACAGAGGCGTTGCAGTTCGTGGGTGAAGCTGAATTGTAAAGTATCAGGAAAAGTACAGAGTCGTCGAGGAGAGAGAAGGCGGTGAGCCGAGAGAAGGAAGGAGTGGTGGAAAATGGTGGGGTCTTGAGAGGATGCCTGTTCATCCTCGCTGGCTGTCGAAAAGTGGGTCCTCGAACGCACTCGCCTAAATTAACGGCTCGGACGCGCCAATTAATGTACAGCCTCGCTCTGGGTCTCTGCCGCTCCGAATCAAAGAGGTCTCGCTGTGCAGTGCGTCCGCTCATCTTCCACGCACGTGTGCATGCAATCAAATACACTCTGGCACAAACAATGAGGGGAACCGAGCCAAGAAACTGCATGGAGCCAGTGAGTGAGTGATGAGACACGTGGAGCTTAAAGCCTGAATGTCACGGTTGCGGAACAAAAAGGATGGTGATTTGGGTTTCGTTAATAAGCTGTGAAGGGTTGAAGGGAGGGTCGCGTTTGATGCGGAGCTGAAGAGATGAAATAAGGAAAGGCGGAGGAGTGTGTTCTCTGAGGGAGGGAATCACAGACCCAGGACCCATCTGGAGGCAACAGGTCTGGTGACAGCAGGTGGGATCCCGATCCAAGAGCCGGGGTCTCTCCTTGTCCAAGACCCCTGGAGACCCAGCCAGTCCACCAGCAATCTGTCCCCCGATACGCAATCACTGAAAACGACTTTGTATGGTTCGTACGCATGTTTTGTAATGATGGATTATAAATGCTCAAACTGAGAGCGGATGATTGATGACATGGTGTTAACGCTGCTGTCGGAGATGAGTGTACTGTGTGAGGATGGTCGACGGTCTGTAGACTGAGGAGTTATGTGGGGATTTCTGCTTCTTCATAGCAAATCTGTTAATGCACTGCATCACGTCCCTCTCTGAATTCGTTAACATTCGTTTGACGTGATACAAGGCGCGGTAACAATGGCAGTCACAAACCAATAAGGCACAAAGGCAAAATAAATAATTGATATCCTAAACACATAACAGCGACTTCAAAAGCCTGTGTGCGCTTACAATGGAGCCGCTGATTGGCAAGCCCTCTGTGCAGGGTTTTTCGGTGGTTACTGTGCATTCAGAATGCCATAGCTAGCGTGCTCGCGGGAGCTAGTGGGTCACTCGTATTTGCATGTAAATGTTTTCCACCCCTTGGCTCGACTGGTGGGGCAATCAGAATGGCTCTCTGTCTGCATCGTTTAGAGAGGGGCTGCAGTGACTGACTGTGACATTCAGAACTCGGGCCGGGCTTCGCCATTCGCTTTCACTCACTTGTTTGCTCACATGTTTCTTTCTGTGGACCGGAGAAAGCAAAAGACAGCGAATTGTTTGTTTTTTTGTTGTTGTGTTGCATGTGATATCTGGCCCGTCGATCTTTTTACCGCACATTCACAGTCTTCAATGGCTCGATTGGCTCCCAACAGCCGTAGCAGCCCTTGTCCTCCCACATCCTCCCACCTCATCATCCTCCAGCCCCGGAGCCTGAGCAGCGGCCACCTCCATTGTCCCGTGGCGCCACTCAGATGGACACTTTTTCTTGCTCAGAGCAGCATGTGACACACACACACACAAGCACACAGATACACACACCTCCCACATGGCGATGATGGATGCATGTGCAAAACGCATATCTGCACGACGGAGGAGTGTTTGTGCGTGACTCATGTAGCACATCCCCCGGTTTAGCAGTCTGTCAGGCATCTATCAGCCTCTGTCGTCAGATGATACATGGTCCTTCAGGTCTCAGAGCTCCACTATCTTAGTTTCTACCGGTGGCTGAGCAAGGCAGGCAGAGGGGAGTTGGGGGATAAGGAAACTCGGGATGGAATGAGTGATTGGCTGAGTATGGTAAGAGAAAGCAGGAAATTGATGATGTGGTTGAATAAGAAAAATATTAGCTGCCCCAACTGATGGAAGATATATTTATGGTTTGAGTATATCCATTTAATTGACATTTTTTAATACTTTTCTTTAAAGACGACCACAGTGCTCCGCTGTTGAGGTGTTTTCAGATATGATCAGAATTGGATCCAGACATGGTCTTCGTAGCATAGCAGACAGAGTTAAGATGTAAGGTTTTATTTACCGCACTTCTCGTTGTCTTTCCAAGTTGTCGTGCCATTATTAAGAGTTTTTGATAGGGGGATGGCAGGAGAAACTCAGGAGAATGTCCGTAAAAACGGAAATCAGCTTTTGATATCCCTGCTCCACTTGTTCAAATTGGCTAAAACGTCCTTGTCTGAGTATGTGAGGATGTCTCTGTCAATGTGTTTCCATGTGTTTGTATATGACATCTAAACAAACACAGAAACCACTCAAAAAGTTTCCGTTTCCAGTTTATGCTGGTTTGTGTTTGATGTGACAAAACATCAAACATCACTCTAATCCCCCTTGACATTTGAGCGCTTGGTTGTTTTATTATAATTATGGAATGTTACCGTATGATTTGTCTGCTGCTGGGTAAAATGGAAACATTGGTTTGTTATTACGTTCTTTTGTGGTGTATTGCCCGCTCTTCTAAAAATAGCACAGCAGTGGCAATTGTTAGGATTAAGACATCTGCATATTGGCCTTTTGATGAGGCCAACGCCTTAATTCAATTGCGGTTGTGTTGTAGACATTTTTTAGCTCACTTTGATAGACTTAGACAAAATTCCTAAATAAAAATTCTCCCTTGATCCCTGGGGCGGATCCAGGATTTTTCTGAATGAGGGGCCATAAAGGGACCACGATTTAAACATTCAGTAAAATTCACATTCCCTGTTTACTGTCAACAAGTTACACCTCATTTAATGTATTTTGATTTGATTGTTCATTGTTCAAGCACATTGTGTAATTAAAAAAAACTTTAGAAATATAACATTTGAACAAATTGTTTTTTTCAACACTACTGGCAACACAGATGCTAAACAGATTTCAGCCGGATCCAGGCCCCCTCTGGCCCCGCCCCTGCCTGATCGACCACTCTCTCGAACCCTGTCCTTGCCTGCTGTCGTCATCGCCATGCAGCCTCCACATCCTGTGTGCGCATCAACATTGCGGTTCACTTGTTGTCTGCTCTGGCTACTCTAACCTTTTCAACAATTATCCGCTTGCTTCTTATAAATAGCTTTGCTTGTTCTGTCTGTTTCATTTCAAAAACCCGCCACGCTCTTTCCCCTGGCTCAGTGCAGTCGCCGCAGTACCGGGAAACTCAATCCCAGAGTCTAAACTGAAGCCATAAACGCCTGAGCAAAAACTGAAGCCAGAGAGAATGCCTGAGAGCCGGAGATATGTCATGTGCCATGACACATTTAAAGAAGCTGTAACAAGGGAAACGTACTGATGGACTTTTTCCACTCACATGCATTTTGGAGAAGAATGGCAATAAAAGCTATGTTGTTCCTTTAACAGCAACAGGGGTCTCGGCCAAAATAACAAAAATCATCATGTGAACATGACGGCAATGAGTCAACTTTCAGATCCGCCTTCCCAGCATGCTCCGGACTCGTAATGAAAGTTATTTTCGCTGCAAGTTTTATGTTATCGATGACTCAATGAGTGTGTCTTTAATTGTGCTACCCTGAGGGAGGGAGCTGAGTGCTTTGTTATGGAATCACTGGTGAGCGCTGTTCCTGCCAAAACTTAAACATGGCAGTCATTCTTGAATGAGTTTTTTGAGTTTTTATGACTTGCCTGCCGGACAACGTCCTTCCTCTCTGGTCGATATAGTCCTGTTAATTTTTTTTTTCTTTCTTTCTTCTCTCATTTTACCCCTGCTTTTTTGGCTCGGGCCACTTCACCTGGCATAGAGACCCCTCTCCGCTGTCATCAGCACCATTAGTGGCCACAACAAAGTAGCTTTGAAGCTCTGCAGGGCTCGGGCCGTAATAGGAGGACAGCACCAGGCTCCCACCATAATGGATGGAAAACTCCGGGCCTCCACCGTTTGCTCCTTAGTTCATATTTCTGTCCCCTTTCATAAAATAAGGCTCTAAAGACACCAGGACCAATTACTGTGTCAGTCTCTTTCGCCCTAACTTTCTCCCTGCGTCTCATCTCTGTTCGAACAGCCTCTGACTTTAAGTGTGATCTCCACAAAGACAGCAATGAACATCATAACTATACAGACTAAATGACGGCAAAGTGGTGAATGTGTCACAGTACAATCCTCACCCTCTGGAGCTATTTTCAAGTCAAAGGTAAAGACTGCTGGAAGCGTGTTATTCATCGTGTCTCTTCTGTTAATTGGATGCATTATGTTCATTTCCTTTGCCGCTTTTCAAATTTTAATCAGTTGGTTAATTTGCTGCCTTGCAGGCTATAACCAGCTGGCTCCAAACACGGACGTTTTTCATGTCTTCATCTCCGTCTCTTCATCATCACTGTGGGTGTGTCTCCATGGTTTCCTCCGCTTGTTTAGTCATTGAGCGGGTTGTGTTGCCCTGCCTGTGTGTGAGGGTAGGTGGGTAGGTTAATATGACAGGGTCCTCTAGCTGGTGTGGTGTTAATACGAGTGAAAATGGGATGAAGAGTATTTGTTGTGGCAGCTCTGAGTCAGTCCACAGGCCAAGTCGCTGCGAGGAACCTTCATTAATATAATAACACTAATCGGTTTTAAAAGCTAGGACGCTTTACACGCCTTATGTGACATGTGACGCACACACACACACACACACACACACACACACACATATAGACACACACGCCTAATGACCTGCCTCACTCCCTATTTATAAATTTGCCACCTCACAAAGTTAACAAAAAGGAACGAGGGGAAGCTGATTATGCTCGCCACAGTCTCTTCTCCTTGTTTTTTACGGGCCATCAGCTGAGCACTTCCCTGCCATTGTCAAGTTGGTTCCCTGGTGCTGATAAGGAGTAATTGCCAGCGTGGCAGTTGACTTGATTCTTCCTTGAGAGTTGCCATCCAGGCGGAAACAGGCTTTGAAACACTGTTTTTTTTTTTTGTTCCTATGAAAAGTCTACATCCATATCTTTGTCTGGAGGTGGGGAGATTTCATTTGCATCTGATAATCCCTTTTCACTCCTGAAATTAGTTTCTCTCTCTTGAGGCTCACATGCAGAAGCAAAATTACAAATGAGCGAGGATTACAAATGTAAAAGTGTGAAACAGAACAGATAGGGAAATGAGTGGAAAGCGTGTGTGTGCGCATGCATATGGGTGTATGTATATATGTGTGTGTGTGTGTGAGTGTGGAGGAGACCTCTCGTCAGCAATCGAGGACAATTATCTCGAACACTCACCTGACTGAAATGAATTGATTCCTGTACAGTGGAGTGGAGGAGGGGGGAGTGTGAAGTGGCAGCCGCAGGACTCTTCAGCCATCACATATACAATCACACATGCATACACGCGCACTTACACATGCACACACACACGCTAAGAGCAGCTCATTAATGCACCTTAGCACCATCGGCTACACCAGGCAGCGAGCCAAACCGAAAGCAGAAGCTAAGAGGTGATGCTCCCCACCAGCCACCCTGGGCTGGGTATGGAGCGGTAAAGCTGAGCCTCTGGCTGGTTTTAGGTATCACACATTAGTGCCCATGCACTAACTAATGAAGAGCCTGGGGAGGAAGAGAAGAGAGAGAGGATGATGAAAAAATCCAACACGTTTAAGACACAAAAACGCACAAACACAGGCTTAAGCAGAAGCACACAATTCTGGCTGTAAAAGCAACTCAGCGAACAAATAACAATGTTTTCACTGAGGAGCTGATGTCTGGTTAGACTCAAGGCGTAGGAGTGAATGTGTAAGTATGAAGTGTTAAATCTTAAAGCAGACCCCTTTCCCCAAACTGCTGCTGTGTTTTGGTGAACTACTTTTCTTTCTTAAGTGCCAGGAGACGCTCACACACACACAGGAGACTGGTTAAACATGTGCTCTGGATTTGTTTTTTCATAAACAACCTCCTGTGTCAGCGCGATGAACAGAGGATATTGATTCGGTCAAAGTGGTTTGTTGTTTAGTCTGTGTGTTCATCAGGATGTGTTGTTATGGTTGTCAGGCGTCTCACTGGCCTCGCTCGGGAAAGATCAGAGCGGGGTCGCTTTATTTTTTAAGGCTCTGCAAGTCCACGGCAGAGGCAGCTAGTTATTCTCCCAACTAGGCCTCTGGAGACCAAACCCCGAGGACCTGGACTAATTTTCCTGCATCCCATTAGCATTCTCAGTAATGCGACTGATCAGACACTTGGAGAGAGTGGGTTATGGTTTTGAGCCAACCGGCCAAAGTGTTTGCTGGCACACAAGAGTGAAAAATCGGACTGCCCACTCGTGTTGAGTCATTTGTGTCTTATATCATTCTGACGGCTGTGAACAGACCTCTGACATCTCATTCCCTGTCAGAAATGAATTTCCATCTTATTTAGATGGCGATTTAGTCGATGAGGTTGTGCTTGTGCTTGTCTGTCTATTTCTGTCCAAAGTGTTGTTTTTGATGCTTATGAAATTAGAGATGGAGCTGCAGTTAGAGTTAACGTTGTTGAGGTTGTTGTTAATTAATTAACCTTTTCTTTATTCCCTGCTGAAATGTGAAGGAGAACAACCTCATGAACTGACTGCACTGCAGAGATGATGCAAAAGTGCCTAAAAACTTTGTTATGGCAACAGGGCTCAGGAGGTCAAGCGGTAGTCGTGAACAGGGTTAGATTCCCGGTCGCTGCATCATCAGTGTGTTGGAACCGGTCAAGCTTATTACGGGTCCCCTCAGACAGTACCTGGGGTAACACATGCAAGAGGTATACCAAACTGAACAAGAATGTATGAGTGACGAAGGGAAGAGAGGATTGAAGGGATAAGGGTGGGGATGAGGGGAGGAGGATGAAGGGATAAGGGGAAGGGAGAAGAAGAGGACAGACAGGCAGACAGGCAGACAGAAAAGACAGACAGACAGACAAACAGACAGACAGACAGACAGACAGACAAGCAGACGGACAGGAAAGAACAACAAAACCCCCCCAGAGACATCACACTCTCCGAACTACCCCCATTATGTGTTTCATTACAATTTAAACACATTATAAATTGCCTGTTATTTCTGGAATATCTGTTTGTGCCCCTCATAACAGTAAAATGGACATTTATCTGGGCCTGTCCAATGTTTGGTTTAGGGGTATTTTTGATCAGTTAATCCTTAATATAGACCTTGAATATAGACTCCCACCACTGGATATGTCCTGTAGGCTTAATAAAGGACAGACATCCCATCTGCTTAATTCAGTGCTCGTCTTTATTTATAGTGCAGGGACACTTTAAGTAGCAAGAGTCACATTTGAAATTCAAAAACCCAATCCTGCAAAATGTAAAAGAAAGACAATGAAATGAACTGATAAACATAAAAAGGTAGTAATATCAGTATCAATAGTTTGATGGAGCTTTTAGTGGGTTCCCTGAAACTACTAGTGTAAAACTTCAAAAAATGCATTATTCCAAGTGAATGGAGCAAAGTGGGTGAGGATCTCTCTCTAATGTACTGGTGTGGCAGTCTGTGAAATGCAAACTGGCACTTTACTTGGGCAATCATGGAGTCTCATGCTTTTTTTTTTACTAGAGAGACCTAGATCAGGCTTGACCACTGTTAGCTTCTCATGTTGTATTTATAGAGCTACATGTCCAAATACAAAGTGAGAGAGTGGGTAACTAAAAGGCAAACATGTTTTGTGTTTGCTCAACTCATACTTGAATTGTCACTTACAAACACGAATCATGATGCAGTGTTAAACAAGACTGAAACTTGTGACAAGAAATTTACTTCATGAAAAAAAACTTATTTCACAGTTTTCACTAAGATCAGGATAAAATATCATCTTTTAGTCTTTTAGGCCCAGTCCCAATTACATTACATCCCAATCAATCTCCCTTGACCCTACCCCTAGATATGAAGTGTCCTTAGATATTCCACTAGGTTTAGAGATTTCTTTTCATGGCTCTTTTGCAAAATGTCATACTTACATTCATGAGCATTTTACCGGCAGTGGGGGCCATTTTGATTAACGTCATCCGTTTGTGAAGTATTTGGGAATTTCCATCTACCCCTTCATTTTCAGGGGGATCCTGAAGATTGAAGGGGTGTTTGAAGGGCTAGATTGAGCACTACCCCCACATCATAATGAGTGGGTGTAGTGCTCCCACTAAAGTGGGACAACACTACCCCTTCACGCCCATCATTGGTAGGGCTAAGGGGTGAATTGGGACAGGGCATTCTTTTTCAATACAAGCAAGACACATAGTAACATGAGGTGTAGCATATAATGGCAATCATTAAAATGATGTGGATGCTTCAGAATGTTCTATTTAAACATTTACTCAGCCCAAGTTGTCAAAGTCGGACCAGGTAGGATCAGTCACTAAAGGTAACAATACTTTAGCAATAGAGATCCACAATTACGTATTTTCATAGGACAAATTTGGTATCTCTTACCTGAACTTTAACTGCATGGTGCCTGACACAAATGCCTGTGTAGCTGCTCAGGACAGAGCAATTGCTCTCTATACATTGTCACACACGTAATGTAAAAGTGGGGTAACAATCTGGCCCTCTTCTGCACACATGGCTTATTGCCCTTTGTCTTCCAGCAATTGACCTGACTGAAGCCCCTGGCTTTCAGAAACAATAATCCACATTGAGTCAAAAGAGCTAGTGAAGCAGGTGAAGGCATCACCCTCCCAGTTTAGGTCATGGGTCAATGGCAGTGAACGAGTGGCAACGGCCGCTACTTACTACCATGTGTGATTTCAGCTGATGGTGGATCAGCTTAGCCACAGAAGCTATGTGCTGGTCCACAGGGGCCGCTGCACCAAGCTGAGCAGAAGAAGAAACCTCTGTCAGCAGAAACACAACACAGTGTTTGTCGCTCAATAAGTTAGGGTTTCTGTAGATTTTTCTACTCCACTGTCCAGGCTGACCCGGAGTGTGTCAACAGGTCACACTTCAAGAAGTTCATCCTCTCCTCTCCTTGAGTCACAATTAAGGAGAAGAGTCTGGGTCACTTCCAAAATGATTTCCATTGGTGCATAAGTGCCTTTGGAAGAAAGCAGCCTGGTCCGTGCCAGAGAAGTAAAGAAATAAATGATCCTAGAGTGAGAGCTTGAACTGCGCCAATTACAGTTTGGTTGGAGGAGGACTGCAGGTCGTCCCTTTCCCCGGGGCCCATGCAGGGACAATGGTTACTTGGAGCAGCGGAGAGAATTGTGTGAGGTGCAGAAGGAGAAGACGCTAGAATACATGAGCAAAAATGTTGCTGCTATCATGGCCGAGCTGGATGCCTTGTTGTTTTGAGTCACAAAGAGAGAGGCCACAGCTGCAGATAAAGACTGACAAGGAGAGAGGTCTGAAAACAAACCTCCATTAAATTATAACAACTTGCCTCAGATTTGAGACGACAGCAAATTTAGTGGGCGTTTGGGATGATGAAAACAAGCACTAAGGGGGTGGCAATGTTCCCCCTTTGCGTGTTTGTAATTGTGTCAATGTGTGCATGCTCGCTCCCCCCTGTTGCCTTTGCAATTATCATCCTGAGACCAGGGGCGGTCTCCCTGAAGCTTGAGTGCTGGAGACACTTGGGTGGCTTGATGGAGTTCTGGCACCTAGCGGTGCACAGACAGGGCCTAGAGACACCACTTGGTTAATTAACCAAACGGACTGAAACAGATTCTCAAGGAATGAAGTGAACGTTTTCTCTCCCACCCCCACTTCCTCTCATGAGACAGTCTCCAGAGAGAAAAACTCTAACAGGTAGTTTCAGGCTGTTTGCTTTTGAGTCTTATCAGGGGCGAGGGAGGAGGAGAGGTACCAATTTCAATAACCTTTGTTGGTTTCTTTGTACGGGGAAGGATGAGAAATCTGCTCAAAAACAAGTTCATTTACTTTATATAACCCCACTCTTTGAGACACATTCAAGCCCTTTTCAGACATGAACTCTGTGACAAAGACTTTGACAGTTTTTCTGGCACAGAACGCAGCAAGACAGAGTGCAGCTCAGACGTGTTCACAACAACTGGAAAATGTCCGGAGCATTCAGACGATGAGTGGCTCCTGAAGACACAACACCAGGATGGCCCTAATTGCCCAAATCTTGCTGTATACTCACTTGGACATTGTAGTCCGGGACTGTTGGGAAAAGTTCCTGCAAATGTCCGGTGAAAATGACTCTGAAATTTTGGTTCTCACATACCTCTGCAAAGATTTCTGGAAAATGTCCAGACTTCCGTGCTTGTCTGAAAGTAGCTTCAACATATCGTTTATGGCCATTCTTCTCCCTGCTATTTAACAGTGACTCCCTGCCGGCTTACCCTGTCATATTTGCCCCCACAGGATTTAATTCCACTGAGAAATGTACCTGTGTGTATGGGTGTGCCCACGCTGTGCACGTGGTTGTGTGAGCAAGTCTTTTTATGGAGCCGAACAAGAATGTTGATGAGTATGAGCAAATAAACGGTGTGGGAGCGCTGGCAGACAAAGCATGCTGGGTTCTTGTAAACCAGTGGTGGAAATGATTAACATCCGCACCGTCCCTGAACGAACCCCAACCGCTTCCCCACCGCCTCATTTGTTCTCACTGTCAGTCCGGGGCCCTCATTTTTGCTCGGAGAAAGAAGGTGGCGTATAATTGTTTTAAGGGAAACACTTTGTCTCAATCGTTTTAGCATTTCTCTATCTTAATTACAATCTTAATTTTTCATTGTAATTTCCTCAAATCTACTTCTTCTCCTCTCCTTATTCCCACAGTGCCGTTTAATTAGAAGGGTGATACGCCAGAAGATGTCTAATGCGCTGCGATTTAGCCGTCACGCTATCTCTCTCCTCCTTCCTCGTCTGACAGTGGTATTTTCGAAACAGCATCCTGTGATTTTGGAGACAGATTATGCTCCGGCCGCTGTGTGTGTGTGTGTTTGTGTGTGTGTTAGTGTCTGTGCTCTGTCACTGCTGACTCCAGCACACAACCTGCAGACTGTGCAGACATCCTATGACCCCTCATTTTCGACACAATTTGCAGTCTTGGCCCCGTATACCGCCTGCCTCCCTTGCCCTGACATTTTAGCTTTGCCCTCCTGTTTGCCCTGTCCCATCTCATTATGAAACTGCATCCATTGCTGTCACAATGGCTCTTTCAGACGGTCTAGCTTGTGTCCTCGTCGCCGTGAAGCGGCTTCAGCTTTATGTGTTCTCGTCTTTTTTTTTTAATCACTGCCTGCAAACTTAAAAGATTCCTCTCCCCTTTTCTCCCCAAGCTCGCCCCTTCGCTCCTCCACATTTAGTGCATCCCTCCAATATGTCTCCTGGCCTCCTGCTTCATGCTGAGATGTTTGACCCTTGCCTGCGTGACTGTGGTCTCCATGTCTGCTGAAATAAACATTTCCCCTTCATTAAGCCTTGTTGCGGTTGCTCTGCAAATTGGCCATATAGAAAAGTAAGTTGTTCATTGAGCTGCCATGTTGGTAATAGTTTCCTGGCACCAGCTTTTGTTCCCCTCTGATTAGGGGATTAGGTAATGATATGACACGGGTGAGGGCGTGTCACCCGTCATCCGTCACTGGGTGCATGAGCGCTGTAACAGGATCTACTGTGAGGTGACGTGTCTCTTTCTTGACATGTCTTAAGTTGAGACGGTGAGGCCTTTGAAGTTAATCACCTGCAGAGTGAGACTGAAAAAAAATTAAATACAGCTCAGGTGCACTCGAAAACTGAAGCGCTTAAATCTGATATGCTTTCACCTGCTACAGGTGTGACTGTTTCACCTTATGGTCTCTTCTCTTCCTTGCATCTTGTGTTTGCACAAATTTGTTCTATCACATCTCTCCGATTCTAAATGTCAGCAATGCGGTTGAGCGGTAGAAGATGTTATTTCTGGCTCGCAGCAGGCTTGGAAAGAAACACACAGACACACATAATGAGGGAAAATGTTGATAAATCAACCCATTGCAAATACAAATGTGCACAGGCACACCAGCTACCACCAACCGTGAACAACCAGAGCCAGCTTTCTACTTGAACAAAGTTTTCTTTTTTCTCTGTACTTGGCTTTTCTCCCTCTCAGCTGTTCATTAAAGTGGCATAAAAACCGAGGACAAAGTGGGTCCTCGGAGTCTCGACACTTGAATGGCTTGATTTCCATTCGGGCATAAACGTTGTGTCCTGCTCTGCCAAGTGGTGTGTAGACAGGTCACGGCCTGGCTCTACCTCTGTGAGGAAACCTACTGTACACATTGTCGACTGATTATGAGATACACTCTGCATCCGACAGATCCCAGTCCTTTCAGTTCTCGTCTGTCACCATTGCTGGACTCGCTTCACAGACCAGCTCTGGAAAACACATTTAAAAGGTGCTAGCCGCTTCTTTAACAGCTATACACACACACATCCCAAAATGGTTTATATATGCTCACCACAGCAAACCCTCAGTGAATTAAGTCCACACAAAGAGGCAAACAGAAAGGGACGGGCTAAGAAAGATGCTGCTATGCTATTCGACTTGCCTCCGATTGCGTTTAACTCCATGTCCCTTTACAAACACATCGGAGCATCTGCAGATGGCCCCCTGCCCTCTCAGTGGGAGATGAAAGAGGCTGGTAGAGGGTGCTTCACCATACGGGACTCCTTTACTCACTAGGCACGTATCACACATACACGCATATATACACACTCTCACTGCCACTTACGTCCCAGTGCAATTTACAGGGGAAATGAAAACACTCAGATGGCAGTGAGCTTGACAGGTTGTGAGTGCTTTTAAATAGGGCCCCTTTTCTTTATTAATCATTCCTTGGGTGATGAAGGCGTAAACACTACTATTACCTGAATTTCCGGCTCTATATGGGCTTATTCAGAGCTCAACAATTTATGCTTATTTACACTTAGGTTCCATTAAGAACCTTCGGGTGATGTTAGCCTTCAGGTAATAATTTGCTTGCGTCTGCAACCTCACCACTAGAGGCCACTAAACCCCCCCACCATGCACCCTTATGTATTATGTTGTTATGTAGACTTCTTGATGGAGTTATTGTAAGTAAACTGGCATGAGATCAGATATTTACAGCATGTTTATCTGTGACCAGTAGGAATTGGGGTCTCAGGAGACAGATCAGACTGTAACGTTTAAATCAAAAGCCACCCCGCCTCCTGCTATGATGCTGAAGGGGGATCTTTCTCACAGGCCTCAGCCATCCCACTCAACCTATCAAAGAGCACCTTGGGTCCTTATCTGCTCACTTAGCTTGGGAACAGCTTTCCGCTCTGCCTCCCAGCAGTCTACCACATTAATGCTGCTCTTAAAAACTGTTCTACATGGGTTGCTCTGATGCTGGAAGGCAAGAGAAAGATGGACTGAGCTTTTTTATGTTTCAAAGCTACTTCATAATGTTTCTCTAGACCTGAGACTTGAGGATGCAGATAAAATCCTGTCTAGACAAAGTAGCAACAACACAGTCAGTAGAGTTGCCTCTACTTCTGGTGCTACTATTTATACATGACTAGGACTACTTGTGGTAATACCACCAATATAATAAAGTGGGATCATCGAGCTTGTGCTGATCAAGTCAGGTTCTGCTCGGTGGGCTTTAGGAGGGGGATTGTGTTTTTGGCTTTCTTACAAGTATCAGAGGTGTAGGGACTGATGCCAAAGAAATACCAGAGAACTGCCAAAGGACGGTGGACGGGTGTTTAACAAAGTTCCCTAACACGTGTTTTTTTTGGCCACACAACCCAACAATACATATGACTCCCATTTGTCCTGTTAACTTAATCTCCCTCCTTCTCTCCCTTGCCTTTCATTTCTCTCCTTCTCTCTCACACAAGTTTAGTATCGCACCCTAAGGGCAGAGTAGTTTCTGATTAAGGAAACTGAATCAGCCTCAAACTGTCAGGTGTACAATAGGGACCAAACAATATTACCAGGCTACAGGATGGCCCACCTTTTCCTGGCCTTCCTCTGTAACACCAGGTTTTTTGAGTTAGGTCGTGACTGAAATTTTAAGATTAAAATCTGGTTTATACTCCTGGATAGGATTGATGCAAAGCACTGTAGCCTACAAGTGACCCATTCTGTCGTTAGCAAACTTGTGTGCCGGCGACTCAGTGTCACTCTGCAATTATACAGCCGCAGCACTAGTTGGCGACAGGGTTTCCATGCCATGATGTGTATACTTCTAACACTATTGACTGAAACTTAGTGGATCATGTGATATATGTAATATTATTAAAATAACTGCAATGCAGAAAAGAGAGATGTTGTCAGAGGAGATGGTGAGTACGACCATTGAACTGACCCTAAACCTAAACAAGCAGGATTGGGTTTTCACCCACTAGTCGGGAAAGCTTCTGACAAAAATATTGAAATGATATTTGGGATCGGTTTGAGATTGGGCACGTTGGCCTGGGTATGTACTTAGTTTTATACACTGCACATGCTCATAATCAGGGAAAAACATTGGGCTTGGACACAGCAGGAGGAGGGTGAGTTTTGTGCACTTTTCATGCTAGAGGGATGGGTGAGACATACTTCCAAACTGCAGTGTTGTGGTCACATCAACCTATAGCTATATTTCTCAGGAAGCCGTCGTCAGACTTCAGTGCAGGCTACAGCATAGGCTACACGGCTACGCCCTAACTACAGTGATGGTCTAAAGCAGAATTATAATAGAGTTATTGGTTTTTCCACCTCCAGTCTGCTCCCCCCCAAAAAAAACACTTGACTTATCATTCACAAGTGCATTGAAATCCATTGGTCTCTGAGCAGCTGTCCCCAGCAGATGGTCTCTACGTCTCACAGCCATCAGAGCAGTTTATTTAGCTGTTCGTCACGCCGTAAGACACGGAAGACCTCAATCTCTCCTGTCTCCGACTACCATGACCTGCCGTGGCTCCAGCCTGAGAAAGCCCAAATGGAAACTCTCATGTTAGTGCCGCTGGTTTGACGGGCAGAAGCTGCCTGACTGTCACTGTGACGGAACGTTGGGTAAACAGGGGTCAAAGGTCATGTTTACCCAGCAAATCCTCCATTTCCCTCATGTCGTGTCAAACACAAGACATATGGCTGCCAGGAGGAGGGAGGACAGGGATGCTTGACTTAATGCCGCATCTTGTTGACTTTTTTCTTCCCGGTTGGTTCAATCAACAAGCAAGGGCCCCACCCTCCTCGCTCACATTTCACAAACATGCACACAGGTTTTTGTCGCCTGATAACAAATTGCTATGTCATAAAGATCCACACAGACCAGAGTAAACTTTAATATTAGCATTTAAATAGCGTGGTCTTAGGGGGATTCATGATATTTCTCTGCAAACATTTTCTCCTCTTCGGCTCCTCAAAGGGTTTTCTTGGTTGTGGAACAGGAGCAATAACCCATAATGTCTTCCCTCTGGTATGATTAAGAGCTGTCATGATTGATTTCCATGCCGACTCTGTCTCCATTCTCCAAATCTGTCGCTCCTTCTTGTCTCTTTTCTCATGCTCATGCTCCCATAACTCATTGAAAATACCTTAACGCTGTTGGCCATTGTTGGTGGTTCGCTAGTGGTGTTTAGGCATGAGCACATGTTTTGATTTCAACTGCCTCTGAGATGAATGCTACAAATGTACAGTCGGTTTCGGATAAACACTCAGCAGTGGTTTGAAGGAGTCAAAGTAAAGGGAGAAACTTCTTATTCTCAGCAAAGTAGTTTCTGAGCTCAGCAATGAAGATCACAGGGCATAGACTTGCGAATGGATTTTTTTTTTAAAAGCCATTTTCCATTCAGGTTAAAAAGAGGAAGAGCTTTATCTCTGTGTTCGTTAAGTTAAATATTCCGATTTCATTATTAGAATGCAGCAGTAGATTGTCCAGGTCAGATCCTGTCACAATCAAGCCAGGATGTAACAAATTCCACTGTGGAAACCTTTTTGTTCACAGGACATCGACACCGGCATCGGCCCTTATCGACAAATGCTCTCGAATATAATTTTTCAAATTGACATCTTCTATTTTCATTTCGAGATATTTGTACTGTTTTTTGTTTCATGTGTTAGAAATGTCATCAACACTCGCTTGTGCTGTATGCTAAACGTGGGCTCAATCGGACATTCTGTTGAGTTTTTACTAAAACTCTGTAGCCACTGACTCAGACATTTGCATTAAGTGCACATCTTAAAGACAGCTCTATGGAGAGAACTAAAGAATAAAGGGAAGAGAGCAGGGGAGATGATGTTGGAGATGATTGGCCAAAGTGGTCCACATGAGTCGCACAGATCAAGGTCAGATCATTGATTCTCCGCGGCTGTTCGGGTGAGATCGGGTGACTTCTGCTTCATTAAATCCGTAATTTGCCTGTGGTCCTCCCTCTCCCTGTGTATGTGTGTGCATGTGTGTAGCGTGTGCATTCGTTGGTGTGCCTCCGCTTTGTTTGCGTGCATGAGGAAGGGTGATGGAAGGTTGTTGTTAATGAGGGAGACGGCATCAGGATATGAGAGTAAAGTGAGCGAGAGAAAGTGAAGTTTTTGTACAGCCAGCGTCTTGATGCAGAAACCCTCCTCCCTCCCACTGACTATCCTATTCCCTTCTTCCAAACTGAAGAGGAGGGCTGCAGGCACAACAAGCAGACAGGCTTTTGATCTGCAGGATGATCGTTACCAATTCCCTCTCTCTCTCTCTCTCTCTCTCTCTCTCTCTCTCTCTCTCTCGCTCTCCCTCTCTCTTTTAACAGCCATACCACTTCCTCCACAGAAATTCACCTAATCACAGTCTAGCCAAGCAATAGCACAACCCTGCAACTTTATTTAATTTTTCTTTCTCTCTACCTGTCCGTCTTTCTCGTCACAATGTACGCCCCCCCCCCCCCCCCCCCCGCCCCGTCTCCTGACATCATCTCCCTCCCACTTCGTCTCCTTCATGCAGCGACTCTTTAGCGGAGTAAACACGAGTTGTCACACAATTCATCCCCCCACCGCTCGTCTCGCTGCAGCCGAAGTAACGCCGCATGCTGCCGACAAGCTCAGAGGCTGGTGTGAAGCGTGAGCGACGGCTGGCATGCAGGTGGAATCTTGGGTAGTAAATGAAGAGGATTTGACGTCTCTGAAAATAGAGCAGTTTGAAACTTAATCTAGACTCGAATCACTTTAGGGCGTAAATTGCAGCATATACATACCTTCTTATTTGCTCGGACGTTCTATGTAAATATATGTTTTTTGAACCTACCTGGGCTTACATTTCAATGCAATTTGGTTTAATTGGATTAGACGGTGTGTTAGGATTAGAACGGAATCACATTATGGAGGGAGACCTTGCTAACCGGCACCAAACTACTTTTAATTTACCAATTGATTACACAATTTATATTATGTCTATACGCAGAATTCTGCCTACGTGAGCAGGCCTGTTAGAAGATAATATATGTAATGTAGTAATCAACTCTAAGCAAGGGCTCGGCCTGCTTTGCTCCCAATTAGACAGGTTTCGTGTCTGTGTACTTTTGTTTGTGACGAAAAAAGGATTTTAACGGCTGAATAGAAAATGTCACTTGAGGACTGTCAGGATTACAGAAGGCTGGAGGCTATTTCAGAAATAACGACTTGGGTCACATGCTGACAAACTAATAAAAACAATTATAAAGTCCACGATGATGCAAATATGCAGAAATTGGAGTTGACTGTTGAGCTGTGACTTATTTTGCTGTCACAGTTTTTTTGTTCTCACAGTTTTAAACATCACTCGTCCAGTTGTTACTGCCGGTTTGGTTTGATCGCAATAAATAACTGGTTTTGCGCTGACAAAGAAAATTAATTATTGATTTAGATCCATTTATTTGGAGATTACCAGGCTGAATAATATCATTTAGATTAAAGCAGCCGAAGTGACTGGCAGCAGTGGACTAAGTGCTCTAAACTCACAGGTGCATTTCTATTGGTACTCTTTCCATTCACCCCAATAAAAACAAGTTAGCGCTGAAAGGATTCAAGTGGGATAGCGGGGGATTATAGGGCGGGATTATGTCTTTTCCTCTTTGGTCTCTCGCTTTTACTCTGTGTACCTCTCTCTACCTCTACCTCTGTCTGCCTCCTCTTCCCTCTGTTCTTGTGTATGTTGTGGGAGTGTTTTGTAGACCCAGCAAAGCCACTGATTAGGGGACTGTACCATGGAACAGCAGATAGCTCTGTTTGTCGTATATCTCCCTGGAACCCAGGTGGACAGACTGATGGACAGACAGATAGACAAGTAGGACTCTGAGAAAAAGTTAAAATTGATGTCTATTTGAGATGTAAAAGCAGCAGGGGAGAGAAAGTGGATGAGGTAAGGAGCTAGCAACATTCAGATCATCTACCAACAAGTAGTTAGCTTTCCTGGAAATTATTGCAATAGCTCACATTCATAAATAACGTAAATTAACGAATCCTGATCTCTCTTGAAAATAATAGTTACACTCACATCTTCACCTCAAAGTAACCAAACCACATGAAGTCCCTTCCCCTGGCTAAGAAACAGTCCAGAGATCCCATGTGAAACCATGACGTTAACATTTTACGTGGATTAAGTGAGAAAGATATTAAGTGATATTTTATGAGCTTCAGAGAGGAGCTGCAGGGAAAGGTCAGGAGAACTGATTCCAGTGTTTCTGCTAAGATAAGCTGCAGGTGGTGTAGGTTTGCCGGTTTGATCCAGTTTTGCAAGACAGAGGAAAATGTGTGTTTCCAAAAATAACAAAATATTCCCTTTAGTTAAGTTACATCTGCGATCAAAGACACTGTTATAATTGACGCATCAATTTCAGTTTCAATCTCACCTTCGCCAAAATGAAGAGGTATAACATTTTTTGTAGACTACTCAGTTTTTTTATTTCAAATGCAGAAAGGTAATGTTACATAAACATTTATTTTCCACAAAATCTGCACCTGCTCTTTATGGGTGGAAAATATGTTCAATGTAATTTATTATATCGGGTTGTACCATCAACGGCATTAGTTCTATATCATCACTTTATTTGCACAGTATAGGCTCAATTCACAGCTGACTGTGTAATATTATAAAACATTTTTTAATTAATTTAATTTGATAAAATGTGAAATATGTAAATGCTAAACAACTTTTGAAATTATATCTTTTTCTAAACAGACAGTTGGTTAAAATATTGACTTTTACAGTTGATACTACTCATTTTTAAAAAGCAAATGACTTAAACCAGTGTTGTTTTTTGTAAAATGAATTTATTTTGTTTGGTTCAACTCATTGTTTGACTTTTTCCCCTCAGTTGTACTTAATGTGTTTTGGGATCATTACGGAAAAAAAACACCCAACTTATAAAGGTGATTAAAAGGTAACAGTTCTTACAATTTGATTTAAATTGCTCCTTATTGATGAATAACATAATAGTAAAGTACGAAAGTTAATCGTGCTCTCAGCCATTCAATTCATTCAATGTTCATTTTAGAACAGGCTTGTATTAACTAAATATCAAGGATATTATGGAAACTCCAAAACCTCCTCACTCACCTACGCAAGTGAATACAAATCCTAATTAAAAAGACACCTGCACGCCCACACAGATACACAGTGTAAAAGGTTTCGGTATTAGTATTTCAATATTAATTCCTGGCTGACTCAGGAATAGTAAAAGAGGTGTTTAACCGTGTCTGACGTTCATCAAATCTATTTTCACCATCCACAAGATGGAGAAGAAGGGGAGGGAGATGAATCCATCAAGTCTCTTTAATACACGACCATCGATTTGCTGATATTTCATTTGCTCACAGTCAATAGGGAGTGCACAGTGGTCAGCGGGGAAAAGTTTGACAACCGAAAAGGCCCAACACATTTTAATGTTATTGTCTCAATCAAGCCCTTATTGATTAATAGCATCTGCCAAAGAGGGAGTTTATTCAAACGTTGGCACTAGTTTTTTGAGTTTTTCGAGGATTTCTGGCTGATACAGGAGCCTAGAGATGCAAAAATAGTATCTGAAATAGTGAAGCCGACATGGTTTAAAGCGTACTAAACAGGCAGCGGCAGGTGAAGTGACAGGTTGGGTAGTTAATATGACAGAGCTCGGTAGGAGGCACGTTTTGCAGACAGGACAGGTGAACCGCTAGGCGAGTGAGGAGTAGTTATGTGGAGCACATACTAGCTACAAGAGAGGGAGGTGATGTATGAGACGAAGTGATATGTAGATTGGGAGCTGAGAAGCCGATGAGTGTTCATTAGCTTCTTTGCACACACACACACACACACACACACACACACACACACACACACACACACACACACACACACCTCCTCAATTTAAAGTTAAAGTAATGGAAAAGAGGATAGAGAATAAAATCTCCAGAGAGCAGCCGTGAAGGTGCTGCTGATATACCACAATCTACTTTCACCTTCTTTACAGTTTAACCCTGTCCCACCTCCTCACTCTGTGCCATTCTTCCTGTGTCTCTCCTCTTTATGCAGCCCTTTCACATCCACTCCTTCATCTTTCATCTGCCTGTCTCTCCTCATAGTTCTTTTTTAACTTTTCCATACTCTGTCATACTTTGGCAGAGGTTTTTTTTCCATCCTCTCACAAACAGAAGATCAGGACTCATCCCCCAGTCCATTAGCCGACTGACACTCGCTTTAAAGGGGGTAGCTCTGCTTTAGTAAGTAGATAAAGGCAGCATGAAAAAACAGTGGGGCCTCACTTTATCTTTTTATTTTATTTAAATGTCTGGAACCAATTTCCATGGACATTTTCCAGATTTCTCTTTCACTTATGAAGAACGCAGCAGGAGCTTGTCCATGTCAGACGCTGAGAGGATACTGGCGCCTACGTAGAGGAGGCAAGAGTCAGGACTTGACGTACAAATTCAGCTGTGAAATGTACATGTTTTTGTTTACACACTTCAACACATCGGCCCTTATCGTCAAAAGCTCTTGAATTTCGTTGTCTTTCCAAATTGACATGTTGTCTGGGTCTTCTAGGTGTTTTACTAATTCCAGAGCCACTAACTGATTCTTGTGTTCTCACTGCGCTTCCAGAAAATCTCAGGAAAATGTCCAGAGCTCAGTGCATGACTGAGAGTATTGAGCATTGAGCAGCCCATAAGTATTGTAGTGAGTCATCCCTCGGCCACAGGACTTTGATGCTGTGAAGTCCTTTCTTCCGTAACCTAAGCAGCAGTTTGTGATCTGGCAGACAAAAGACAAGTTGGGATCAAATTGCGATGAAATATGTGTTTAAACAACCACATTCCTCAAAAGTTCTGAAGATCCAGACTGGTGGGTATGTTTATAGCCTGAGGACGTACTCATTTCTTTTTCCATTGTGCAATTTTAGCTGATCACACAAAAGCACTGAAATGGATTTGGAGGAGTAATTTGACCTGTGTCAGATAGTCTAGCCCTGGGCCCTGCAGTTGCTTTACTAGCTAGTGTAGTTTACCTTGGAACAAAGTAAGCCGGGCCTAAGCCAGCTGGTAACATGATCTGCCCTGCAATGATTCCCAGGCATCTGGGGGTCACACACACCAACAAGTCTCTCAAAGATGATCCCGCATCAGAGAGGTCCTTTCCCTCACCACTGGCTAAAAAAGAGAAACCTGATCCAGCAAACACACACACACACACACACACACACACACACACAAACACACATTTGTCACCGGAGTTAAGAGTTAAGTGTAAGACCCTGCGACAGAGCTTGTGTGGGTTGGCTATCGATTAGAATTTGATCCCTGCCAGTCGCTGCTCTCCTGTGTCTCCCTGCAGTCTCCATGTTGACCTTCCCTGACTGTTTTGTCCATCCACACACATGTGCACACATAGACACACACACACACACACACACACACACACACACACACACTAAGCATGAGCATTGCCTCTTGGCACGAGCGTGATAACTTAACCTTGATGGAGATGGTGTGAGACGGTGTGGGGGCGTTAAGGGCAGAAAAAAAAGACAAAAGAAAGAATAGACTAGAGGATTTTGCTTTGGGCATGTGATGGAAGACAAACGGAGTGACTCAATAGCTCCATTATGAGTTGGGGAGGAGTGGCGGTTGAGGGATGGGTGGCAAAGACGAGGCTTTGAGACGATGTGAATAGATGTAGAGAAGCATAGTTAGATGAGGCAATCTGCTTAACCAGCTTACCGCTCCTGGCCCTGTTCCCCCACTCTCCATCCTCTCCCACTTTCAGTGTGTAGCCAGACGTACTTCGATAGCGGTCTTTATCGTAACTGTGCCAAGTGTGCATTAGCTGTCTGGCCTACTATTGTTATTAAGCGAATTCTTCAGTCGTCTTACATTTCTGTGTACCACTATCTTTGACTTGGGGTCAGAGGATTGGAGGTAATCTTCAGTGTTTCGTTAGTCTCCATATTTCGAGCATGTTCCCTCCACTTCTTAACTCCCTTTTATCTTTGCCAACCCCTCTGTGCCCTTCTCCTCTTAATCTATGTTCATCTACTGCTTCGTTTTCACCCTGTGTCCCCCGTTTCTCTACGTCTCCTCCGTGTATTTCCTGAGCCTTCTTCATTTGTGCTTCCTCTCATCTCTGTAACTGTTAAGTCTTGTTTTATAGTTCTATTTGCTGGCTGGCCCAGCCGCTGTAATAGAATTTGCTCCTTCCTACATGGACAACAGTTTCCAGGGTAACAGAGAGAAGGCCACAGAGTGCACCGCGGTGTAGTCAATTTTATCAACAGTATGTTTTGGACCATTTATGATACACGCCGTTGCCTCGCTTCGCTGGCAACCTGATGTTTGGAGATGATAATGTAGGAAAGCAATGTTTCTATCATTATTGCAGATTGCCATTTACGTTATTGCATTTATTTTTACAGAATGAGATAAGTGTTAGTGGCTCATTGAGGTTGAGCAGGTGATGCAAGTCGATTGTCAGAAGTAACCCTGACTGGCGTTTGAAAGAAGGAGTGAGCTGGCTTGCCTCGCAGCCATTCACTGGCATTTCCCTAATCACTCCATCTCATCTTTTATTACCACGGAAAGTCATTCTCCTCTCGGGTGCTGGCACCGCAGATGTTTCCACCGCCTGCAGTACTGGACATTTTGTCAGTGGCAGAATAGAGAAGAACAGACAGCCCGCAATATCACTGTCAGTAATATTTTCACTCTGCTCTCGGGAATTAATGTTTGAGCGCAGGATTGCAACAAACTCTCACAGGTCGGCAAAACTACATTAAGAAAATAGTCATCCGTCAAATCTTTGTTACCTTTGGAACTGAGGATAGAATCACTGGGTAAAGACCACATCTTCAGGACAGCCCTGCAGATGTTCAGGAAAAGTAGTCACAGCAATAAACCAGAAAGTGATCAGATTTTCATTGAGTTGAACCATGATCAGATTTTCACCTCAGTTTTGGCAAAATTACAACAAATTTAGGATTTACTATCTGTAGATCAATTGTGTCAAATTATACTGTACACAATTTTCTTTTCTTTTTTAAAGTGGATATAGTTGGACATACAATTATATATTCATGATACAAATTATTTATTATTTCTTTTTGAAAATGCCCAGAATGATCAAGAAGCCTCTGCTCAATGGATATATATATATAAATATCAATTTTGTTTTGCATTCTGTTCTATAGAAGGGGAAACACATCCCACACATTTAATGATGGATGGTAAAAGATAAACTATAGATACATTTTGTAATCTTGACAGGACGAGGACTGTAACTTTTGTTCCCCATCACACACACACTGGAAGAACGAGAGGAGGAACCCCGGGGATGATCCCAATAGTCTTGAAAACCCCAGATTATTACATTTTGGATCCAATTGGTCTGGGGTGTGGGGGCAAGATGACGCCCTTACAGTAAAGAACAAATGATCTGTGTGTGAGCTTGTGCAGAGAAACTGGTATCGGCTGAATTAATGCTGAATCTTGCTGAAGATGGTAAAATCTTTACGGATGGACACCGCAGCCGGTAGGATTTCTGTCAGCTCGGCTGATGTTCAGTTTGCCTGTGACAGATGGTCAGGTTGCGAGGGAGAGTGACAGTGAGGCAAACGTCGCTGTTTGGTTTCAATTTGGGATGTAGTTCTAAGCAGTAACTATAAAGTTCAATATGTTTTTTCTTTGTTCTTCTGAATCAAGACACTAGCCCTTACCCACACACAGATTACTTCCAACATCATAAAATAATATTAAAAACAGATGTCATTGTTCAATGCTTATATGAAATGAATGAGACAGTGACTGATTTTTTTTGCTTGTCCAAAGATAGACTCCTACATACGGACATCACCGCTATAATCAGATAGGGATCGGGTTGGCTGGCCACCTCTCTGGTGCCAACAGATCCCCCTGTGTTATTCCTGCCTACTGTAATGGCATTATGTTTCTATAAAAGGGGATGAGATGAGAGAGCGATAGTGTAACTTTGTGGGCAGGCCTAACCACTGTAACTAGTGAGAGATGTTTAAAAAGAGTGTGTGTATGTGTGTGTGTGTGTGCAAGTGCACGTAGCGGTGCCGTGTGGGGCAACAGAGAGAGTGAGACAGAGAGTGGGAGCATGGCTATATTTAGTTCGACCTGAGTGCCCATGAGTAGAGGAAGGCCGGGCAGAGAGACAGGTGCAGCGGCTGGTCATTATGGAAGAACACAAGAGTCTTGCAGTCAGTGGCTGATAATGGGGCCTCGTCTGACAACTACCTATAGCCCGACCTCACTGCCTATATTAAGCTCCGGTTTGAGCCTAGCGGTCGGGCCTCACAGCTATGTACATGTACTTGTGCGAGTGCAAGTGTGTTTGCTGTGACCCCAACCATGGGTAGGGGGTGGCAATTGGACACTTGCACGGTAGTCTCTAGGGAGACTTAAACCTGTTTGAAGACGGTGCACCGCGATGGCAGCGTTTGCTCTGGCGATGCGGCCAATCACAGATGTGTTTCTGACCTGCAGGAGTAACATGTCTCAGTATTACACAAGTATGAGCTGCCTTGCGGTTTGTGATATCGTTGTAACATGTGCTGGTCTGTGTAAGTATGAGCTACACACGTCTGCTTTGTGCAGCACACCCCTGACATGCTACTGATGTTACGCTACAGTGATACTGTTTCACAGTCCGACAAAGATCTAAAAGTTGTCTCGGCCAACATCAGAACACTTTAGAAGGGCTTCAGTTTGGTTCACTCGGGATAAAAAATGTTCAGATAGATATCTGATAAGGAATGGGAGCCCACTGTGTAGATGTATTTCTTCCCTGTCTGTGCCTGTACTTCCTGACCCACACAGCTCGTCTCTCAGTTCAGAAAAAATATCGGTTGGCATGTATCAAGTGGAGTCCATCATATCTGTGTATCCCCTGCCTGTCTGTCTGAGGAGACCCAGCACCCTTAGGCAGAGTGGGGAGAAAAAGGAACTAGTCAAAGTTTCAGCACTGCTCAGCCTTACACTGCTCTCTGAGACAAGAATGCTGTGTCACCAAACTGAACTTAATAAAATGACATTGCTGTAACTGTTTAAAGTTGAGTCTTGTGGAAAATAAACTTTCTTTCCAACAGTTTTATGAAAAGGTCAACAACACTCAAGTCTGTACAGTAAATAAAATAATTAGCATGAACCACTATTTAGCTTAGCTTAGCATGAGGACCTGCAACAGGGGAAGCAATTAGCCTGGCTCTGTCATAGCTGTCCGAAGGTGACAAAATGTCTACCACTCTTATAATATAGTTATTACTAAAACTATTATTTCTCTACTTTGTTTAAACAAAAGAGTAAAAGTGACAAGTTTTACTCTTTGGTGTAGTTTTATGTACTATTGTGTTGGACAATGCAAATTGTGAGTGTAAATGGTCATTGGTTTCTGAATGTCCAGGTTGTAGCCCTTGCAATAAGTGGTATAGATAATGGATTGATGGATAAATAGATGATGGATGGAGGGAGGGATGGATGGAGAGATGGATGGAAAGATGGATGGATGGATCAATTAATGGATGGACTATTGTGTGTCTCAATGTCTGTCAGGTGCAGTTATGTGTTTGACACCCTGTAACTTAATCTTTTGTGTCAACATACTTTTTTCACTTTTGTATATTTCAACACTTGTTACTGTACCTGAAGAAATATTATTAAAACAGTTAAATCAAACTAAAAATACAGTTCATCTCCGGCTCACTACTCCATTGTGTCAATAAGACTGCCTTGAATGGGAGTCAGTCAGGTTAAAGCTTGGCATCAAAGTGTGAAAAACGGAACCCGAGCCCCCGCACACTTTCGGTAATCCAAGGCGAGAAAGCCGATATCCCCTGATAACTATAACATATTGGCTCAGTCATAATGAAATAATACCAGCTGCTCAATTTACAAACAGTGCACAGAGCCAAAGAGAAAGTCAATTCAAACTTTGGCTCTTTTAGATTTTCACAGAGAAAGACCAGTGTTTTTACAGCAGAGATTAGAAAAAGTGTTTTCCATGGACTCACTGGG
This sequence comes from Platichthys flesus, assembly GCF_949316205.1. Classification (NCBI taxonomy): domain Eukaryota; kingdom Metazoa; phylum Chordata; class Actinopteri; order Pleuronectiformes; family Pleuronectidae; genus Platichthys; species Platichthys flesus. The sequence continues at coordinate 15,933,646 of NC_084953.1, read as the reverse complement.
TTGATCTGTGCATTTTTCTGTTTTTCTTGCGAAACAGCGAATGAGTCAGTTGGAAACACTGCACGTCACAGGAGATACCGTTTTATCTGGCCATGCCTTTTGGCTGCATTTTTGCAACAGATGAAAAAATGTTTTATTCACAGTACATGGCAGCGCTCCGCAAACTCGTCTTTGTGCTGTCGAGAGAGGAATTTGTTGGAGCCTGAGTTGTGCTGTGTTTACTGTTGCTAGGTGAAGCTTCATAATTTGGGTGCAGGGTTTACCAATGACCTTTAGTTGACTCATAAATTGCCAGCTGGACCCTTCACCCCGGCCCCATGGAGTCCGCCTCAGATCTCACGGGGAATGCACCATTTAAACCATTAGAGTGTAATCCGAGCATATGGGGCGGGTTGTGTGGACGGGCGGGTGGACGTTGGTGTTGGGAGGCCGTCAGTGATTCTTTATCTGTCTTCTATTTCAGTTCAGAAAGCCAAGGTCACCGTCACTTGAGGAGATCGAGTGAAGACACTTTGCATTCTGGGTAAAGGGAGGCTCAAATTGACGGGGGGGGGGGGGGGGGGGGGGGGGGGGGGGGCTGTGACGGCCCCCGGCTCGAGGAGAGGCGATGAATGAGGACGAAATAGAGAGAGTAGGAGGTTGCAGGGGATATGGAGGCTTGTAGAGGTCTGACCTGCCTGAGGCAAAGAAAGAGAGAGGGAACTGGGCCAAGATGATAGAGGGAAGGAAGAGGAGGTGTGTCAGTAAGAGTTTGTAATTTAATCTCTGGTCACTGAATTGAAATTAGGATTGCCGGGCAGTGAGGAGAGAAAAAATCCAGAAGAGACGACTTTAAAGTGAATAAAAAAGCATCTACTTTGGTGTAGCTCTCCTTTATGCTCCGTTCCGACACTTTTTTGTCTTTGGTAACTTAGCTTGTGTGTGATCTGAGCTGAAGATGCCTGAATATGTATGAGTCAAGTATTTTTTGAGAGCACTCGCTTCCCGTCATTAGCCCATTCCTCTGCTAACATATTTTATTTTCTGAGAAAGCCAAAAAGAGGCGATGGAGCAAAGGCTGCAGGCAGGAGCCTATAGGAACGGGGCAGTATATGACAAAAGGCTTGTGTGTATAGTAAAAGAAAGGGGAGTTGGCGCTGAAAGTTATGTGCACATTCTCAAAGAAATGTAATAGTGAACTTTAGCCTGTTAAAACTACCCTGGAGTTCAGCTTTGCATGATGAAAATAGCTTAATAACCTGGAGGGAAAACTAGTAAATCCTATAATTTGTTTGTGGGCAGCCCTAATACACTATTAAAATCACTTTAAATCAGATAAATAGATACATCTGCTGGTTTAACAAACGTAAGAGACCAATTAATAGAGTGGAGTGCTGGAGTTTATTTAGTCTGCGTGTAAGTGCACGTGTTTGTTTCTGTTTACTTTATTGATTTAAGGGCCTCGGTCCTGGCAATCAAGACTTAAGCTCACTATTGATTTCTTTATGTAAATCTTTCTGCACATGCTCTTGTACACGGATAAAACAACCGGGCACAAACCGCTCCCCCCCGCTCCTCTTCACAGATGAGTCTCCGACAGCAGCGAGCACCAGCGTCTGTATCCAAACACGCTGCGCTGTCCCACTTCTCTCGCCTGCGGCCTCAGCCTGAGCAGCCGACCGCCTCACCGCCTGTTCATCAGTCGGCATTAGGCTGTGGTAGGTAGGCAGACAGGTCATCCGCCCACGGATGGGCCTATTTTAGAGACGGCCGCGCTCCATCCACTGGAGCCCAAACTACAGCCCGGCTACTGCTGTGAGTTCACCTTCTTGAGTTTAAGAGCCCTCGACGCGAACTCAATACACCTGGATACACTGAATACACCTTTTCTTCTCATATCGATCACATTTTCTCTCAATGTCATTTGCCCATGTTCGCAGCCACCTCCTTTCCCTCTCTCTCTCTCCACTTCTCCCTTCCCCTGTTTTCTCTGTTTTCCCCCGAGCCCATACAAGTTGGAGCACTTTAATAGGCAGATCAAAAGGGGAAGACGAAGTGTGTGATGTGATGGAGATGAGAGAGAGATGATGAAATGGAGATAGATTGGTTGTGGATGGGAGCAACAGGTGTCAGGTCTCATCCTCTCCTCCCTCATCCATACAAAACAGTTGTTTTTTTTAATCCTCTTTTGCAAATCCCACATCTCTCTGCCTCTCGTTCCAGCTGTCTTTTTCTTTTCCCTGCTCACTGTCCCCTTTTCTCACTTTCACTCCCGGCCTGCCGCTGTCTCCGCCGCCTCCTCTCGCCTCCTCTCGCCTCCTCCCGTCATCTATAGAGGACGTGCGTGGTGTGGCGCAGAGCTTGGATAATTAGCAGTTGTTCATTAATTATGAACGAGGGTGGGTTCTGTGGGAACCAGTGAGTGGGCCTCTCGCAGAGTCTCATCAATTAAACAACAGAGATTCGCAGCCTTTTGATTAAAGATAAAGAGGAAATTGGATGATCAATAGAGACCTGTTAGAGACTGGCAGAGCAGATGAACAAAATGCAAGGAGGGAACGACAGAGAGAGGGACAGACAGTCAGAGACACAGATGAGAGGAGGAGAGAGAGACGGCACCGCCAACGCACGGCTCCCCCTGCGATGAGGTTCATGTGACAGCATTCAGAAGTGACTGGATGGGTCCAGATTGTGGAATGTGTGCATTGAAAGAAGCTGGTGTGTGTGTGTGTGTGTGTGTGTTAACGTGTGAACATTTCATTTGACATCGGCAGCACGGAGGGGGAGCATCAGCCTGCATCAGTCGTTATACTGCCCACACAGACCGATGCCTGGACCGAAGCCAAGGTGCCAGTGCGCCGGAATGCCAAAGCCCGCCGTCTCCTCTCGCCCTCCTTCTCCCTCTCCTCTTCCTTCGCTCTTTTGTTCTCTCGCCTTCCTCCCCAGGCTTTCTCTCCTCTTTCCCGTCTGTTGCTCCTCATCTTTTCCCACCTCCCCCCGCCTCTCTCTGCCACTCGCTTCGCACTGCGGTCAGTTGCTCGACACGTCTCCCCCCCCCCCCCCCCCCCCCCCCCAGTCCGCGGGGTCCTGTGTCTCAATTTCGTCCCGCAGGAGAGATTTAGAGGACTAACCCGCTTTCAAGTAATTTTATTAATGCACACAGGGGTGATTATACAAAAGGCTCAGCTTTGGCAGCATGGAATGGAATCACTCTGGAGCTTGAATCTTGTTGTTTCAGACAATGTCACCAGCAGGCAGTCACCAGGACACCTCCATACAACCCAGGGATTACACACACAGTCACACACACTTACACACACACGCATACATCTTCTGTCTCTGAACATATGAGCTTTTTGCACAGCCTCCCACATGTTCCCCTACTCAGCAGCCTTGAAGTTCAGGCCAACTGAGCAGTGAAAGGCCCGATGGTCCGCCTGTGCTCACGCTGTTGACGCCATGTCTGATTACACCATGCGTCGTTGCCAGGCTGCTGCCCAATGAGCGGCTGTGACAGTGGGTGGACGTTGCTGTCCTGCTCGTCACAAACACACACTTTGTCTCTCCGGCACATCCTCCCATCCAGGTGAAGCATGAAAGGAAATTAACTTTCTCCCATATTTCCAGTTCAATTACTTTTACCTGCTTCAGAAATTGACTTCCAAGCCGACATCAACTGTGGCTGCTTGTAAAGATGTGTCAGACAAATCTCTGGAGTGAAGCCGGCAGTTTTGCTCTCACATCAGTCGAATGTGAGCGAGGCAGTTTCACAAAAATAAAGATGTATAATTCATTTTAAGCGTGAAAGGTTATCCACTGTAAAGCCCAAGGGTACAGCTCATCTCAAAGCTACACTCTGTCTGTTGTGACAAATCCAGACAACACATGAAAAAATTGTTTAAACCAATCCTTGAAATATTTCTTAAATTTTTTTTCCTGAAATTGCTGCATTCAGCACAGAATTTGTCTGTGATTTCATATTAAACAAAGTACAGCATAGATCATATTCTTAGATTTCTGGCTTTTGGATCTACATTGTCACTGTTCTGTTCTCTGTAGTCTCACTGGATTTTTTATCTATTATGAGGAGGCTGTCTGACTGGGCAGAAAGGAGGCCTATGGAGCCATTAAAGTTTGGGTTGGCCATCCTGGAAAACTCTGCTTCAGTAGTGTATGTATCCCTGCCTGATGACTCCAGTCATGCATAGAGAGAGCAGAGCAGGGTGCATGCATGCAGGCAGGTCGGTTAGTGACACACAGGTACCGACCTGCCCTTATCGAGTAAAACCTTTCATCACTTTATAGTAAAGTAAATGTAGAGGAAGAGCAGATAATAGGCAATGCATCCCGGCATCTGGTAGCTGAAGCATATTAACTCCACTGGAAGTTAAAACTGAACATGTACAGTGTTTTGAGCATTTTGAGGTTCAAGGTGCATTTCCTGCCCTCGCTAACCCCCCCAGGCAGCAACTTTACTGGCAACCTCTGGTGCAGCAACTTGCCAGGTTACATAGCATTACCCTGATTACTCCAAGCCCCTTCAAAGCAGTTCACTCATCATGGCTGGAGGATGAAGGAGGAAACATCTCTGGCCTCCTCGGGGAGCTGAAGCTCAGCAGCTCGATCCGAGCAGCCACATAGAGCAGCTTCAGTCACAGCCAAACTTCCTGCCTCTCTGATGATTCTTTTAGGATTTCAGTGATGTAAGTGTTTTGCTGTCTTCGCAGGTTCTCAGTCTTTGCTCACTTCAATGAACTTTGCTCATTTTAAAGAGAAAAAACCAAAACAGGAAATCTAAAAATCAAAGCGTTCTAACTCTTGGGCTTTTTTTTGCCTTAAGAGAAGAGGAGGCTGTGTTTGTTTTAGCATCCTCTCTCAGATAACTTTTAAGACTCTTGACTTTTTTGTGTGGAAGTTTTCTATCATTAGCAACAATACGATAATTTATAACTGGATGCATTTGCAGGGAAACATGGCCCGGGGCTGACATCAGCAAGTGTGGACCAGCCAGACAATGTTTTTTAAGATTGAAAGAAAAGAGCTGATGAGAGCTTAATATACAAGGATTTATACTTATATTGTTTTGGCTCCGTTTTTTTTTACTTTCACTCCCTCATAGAAAAAGATGAGATGTATAAAACTGCCTATGTGCTGGATAGAAAATAGCATGTTTTGCATGTATAACTTTAGAGCTGTAGATTGGGTGGAATAGAGGTCAGTGGTTTGCTTTCTGGCTTTCTGTAGTGTCCTTGGGCAAGATACTTCACCCCAAGTCTTATCTTCCAATATTCATAGAAAAATAAATGTGTTTTGAAGAGCTGTATGAATGTGCGTATGAATGGTTGAATGTGATGCCTGTCAAGGGCATTGAGTGGTCCATTAGACTAGAAATGTGCCATATAATTATGGTCCATTTAAAATGTTAATATAGAGGTTGATCAGTCGTGACTTATTGTTGTTGTAATCTCCATTCCGTTAATGAGCTAATTGTAGATGTGAAACCAAATGATGGATAATTTACTGTTGGAGAAATGCTTGTGAAAAAAAACATATAACAATTTCGTCCATTATGAAAGAAAACTACCAGAATGTTGAGCTTAATACCGTCCACCTTGTACCATCATGTAACTACCAAAATCCTCCAAGAAAAACGCATGGAGGTAAGACAGTAATGGAAAAAGGACATTACTCCAGTTTGCTCCATGTCCCATCAACTAACATGGATGAGAAAGGATTTTTCTTTTTATACCTAAATGACAGCCAGCCACCAGAGGGCGATCAAGGTGTTCAGGCTAAGCTTTTTGGGAGCCTATATTTCGTCCAAACAGAACAAAGTCAGAGAGATCCTGTAACTATTGCTAGCATGTATCAGGAATGCTAATGTGGTAGCATTTAGCTTGACAGTGACAGTAGTTCATAAACTACCTCTGCTCTAAGCCACTGAACCTCTGGCATCGTAGATTTACCAAAGGCAACACCAAAAGCCCTCAATAAAAGGTGTCACATATGCATGAATGTATTCAAACACACCGAACACACACACACACACACACACACACACATCCATCGGTTCCCATATTCACTGAGTCTCTGCCAGAGTCAATGTCTTGTTGCCATAGCGCCCGTTGGCATTGAGGGATGCAGCAGGGCTTGACTGTAGAAGCAGGAGAGCAAAGACACAAAGAGGAGGAAATCCACAGGAAAGAAATGAAGCAGAGCACAGTGAGGAGAGGATGTTCAGGTTAATGAACATCACACAGCTCGATGTTTGGTCATTCAAACCTCGTTCATGGCTTCCTTCGCCTCTGCCTTCGCTTCTTTTTTTATTATCTCTCTGATAGATTTCCCACAGCATGACTCCCTCTGATTATTACTGGGCAGCCATTTCAAAGCTGCAAAGACGGCTTTATCATATAGCCTGCAACAGAATAGTGTCCTCTCCCCTGCTCACAAGTCTGCAATATATATATATAGAGAGAGAGAGAGAGAGAAAGAGAGAGAGAGAAATGAACCAGCCATTACGGCCTCAGACTCATAAAAGCCAGCGGTCTAATTCAGGAGCGCACAAATTGATGAACTGTGTCTGTCCTTTCGCAACGGTCTTTAAATTCCATTTAATGCCACTGTAACGGCTAATCAATTGTGTGTTTGTCTCCGTTTGCGTGAGTGGGTGTCTGTCTGCGATTTTGAACAATAGCACAACCCCGATAAGGGTTGTGTGGAGAGAAGGGGGTGGAAGAGGGTTTTTGAAAGGAGTGTTATTCCGCCAACACTCGGGATGAGTAAAAATGGAGGCTCGGGTTGTGATGGCTGTCCTTATCTTGTCATGAGCCAAACTGTTTCAGCGAGAACACGGCATTACCACACTGCTGGCGAGGCTGCCGCTCCACTATCTTTCCATTTGTCTCCAGCCGTTCCAATCCAGCCCTCTATTTCTGTTTTTATCTCCCTGTGTCATCTCGCTCTGACTCCAAAATTCATTTATGCGCACTTTCTCTCTCTCTCTCTCTCTCTCTCTCTCTCTCTCTCTCTCTCTCTCTCTCTCTCTCTCTCTCTCTCTCTCTCTCCTCGCTCTCTGTTCTGTCTCTCTATTTCCTTCCCTTTACCTCTCTCCCCATCTTCACCTCTAGATGGATATCACGTCTCTCTCCTCCTTTTCTCTTTTTTCTCCTTTCAATAAGGGTTTTCCGGGCTTGACAGCTGTCCTTCAGCCGTTTGTGGTGTTTCCACGGCTGCAGATGGAAAATCTTTGGCCGAGCAAGACTTGAGTTGTGTGTGAACAGAGCGACTTAACGTCTTCTTCACAGCGTCATCAGCACTGGTTTTAGTGGTGCAGCTTTGTTATGCTGGGAATCTTGTTTTGATCGCACTAAAGCCTTAAAATGACTTGGTAAAACACATTTTCAGCTTTTGAACATTACATCAGCAAGTGAACCCATTCTTGTAGACCTTGAAATACAAAATATGAACCTGTATATTATGTTTGTAAAATCTTGGTTCTTTAATGCTACTTTTTTAGGTTAACATTGACATTAATATTTGCCCCATTGAAACAAACAAAACTAAATTGGAACACAATGATGATGCTAGAGGGTAAAATCAGTGGATCATCAAAGTCATTTGGAAAGATAATCTGGGAAAACTGATTTGTTGTTTACTCCTGCGACCTTCAAATGATTAGAGGTACAGATAGTGGATATAGGGAATATTCAAAGTTGGTTGAATTTGTATTTTATTATTGTTATTGTATTATTGTTTAATATTGTTATTATTGGAATAAAGTTTGCACATCATAATTATGCAATAGATGATATTCGCTTGAGACACACAGAAGCAAGGTTTGTCTTTATCAAACTGTTGTGTCAGTGTTGGAGTTAAATAATAACAGCCTTCATGCTCTGAGGCCGTCTTTGTTAATAGAAAAACAGCCTCACGTTGGCAAGATCATATGGAATAGTAGGCTTTCTCACATGGTCACAAAGAACAGAGAGCATGGGAGAGAGACGCACAAAGACAGACAGAAAGAGAGAGAGAGAGGGAGAGAGAGGGAGAGCCAAACAAAGTGGCCCCAGGGCATCTGTGCAGCAGTGAAACCATGGAGATCTGTCGATAAACAGGCAGGTTGTTGTTACAGGATCAATCCCGGCCTGGAGCATTGCTTCACTTCTAATTGCCATGTGCGCTGTCAGCGCAGCACATGCACCCTACTTTCATGTCTGCCAAAATCTTTATGCACTTCTCACATGTATTCAGAGCGTTCCCCACTGCACAGGACATGATTTCATTTCCCCTCAGCCAGTGTTCTGCATCGTAGGATGAATCGTTAAAACTACACACCACAGCGGTACTGTACTTTTTGGAAGGTTTTGCCTAGAATGTGAAAAAAAACATCCTAACTAAGCAGCTGTTACACGATTTTCTTTCCAAATAGTTGCGGACGACTGGCCACAGGTTGTATGAATGGCAGAACAGGTATTTTAGCTCGGTGACATATTTTACAGCAGTTTAACAGCTGATAAATTATCAACCAACCAGCACATAAATGTTAAATGTCACCTTATGAAGTGTGAGTGTTCAGACAGGAACATGAACATGTGCTGCACAGATCGACTGATCATCAGCTGCTGCTGCCTGCTGTTCACTGACCAGGTGGAAATGAACTCATACATTATTCATTCAGCTCACGGATTACCTGCTCGTATGTATTATACACCAGGCGATTGTGTCTACAATTTCAGTCATATACTAGAGTGTACTGTCATGTGTGCGGCCAACACAACGTGATGACTTGGCTCCATTAACACATTTCCCACAGAGTGGTTTTGTTTTACCCCAGTTTGAGACGGCTGATGTCTGAGTGGGCAGGGAAGCCGCTTGAATGGAGCCATTAAAATGTGACTGTATTTTCACCCCTCAGTAATAAACTATGACAGGAATGTGTCTAACTGAATAAACGTCAGTCACAATCAGGCACTTGAGTTTCTATACAACAGTCAACAGTCAGACCACTGTGAAAAAAGGCAGTGACAGTTGCCTCCACAGTCCAGAAATCTGCAGCCTGAGGTTACGTTGTGTTGTCAATGAGTTTGTTACTGTATTACAGCTTTCATTGTGTCCAACTACACACACTAAATGCATCACTTTCCTTTTCGCTCGAACGTAGGAAACTACAACAAAAGTAGAATAAAGTGGTCGAAAGACAAGTAGGTTCAACCAAATTCATCACAGATTCAGGATACACAACTTTAAAAAGCTGCTTAAAGACAAGCCCTGAAGTCCAGGCATTTTCCTGAAGAGTTCCAGAGGGGCTGAATGTAAGAACACAAATCGTGTCAGTTTTTGCTCCTGATATTTTACAGAAATTTTCCTTTCAGCCATTGGTCCATCTGAGAATAAAGCAGATACAAAATTATGGGAAAAATCTTTAGCAAGATGATGACATTTTTCACACAGACACTTAACAAAAAAATACACAGGGAATACAAATGTATCAGTATCAAAAAGAGATCCCACACACGAAGATGAAGAGATGCAGGTGAAGATGTCATCTTGGAAAGACTACGAGATTCGAGAGCTTTTCTTGATAAGGGCTGATGCCTGTGTTACTGTGCCCTTCTACACCTAGATTTATATGTCATGCCTTTCCCATGCTTTCTCTGCTCAGATGTCACCTTGTGCCTAACTGATCATATGTGAAAGTCAAACTGAAAACAATTTCCCAGATTCATGTTTGAAAACAACTCAGGTTCCAAAGGTAGAGTAATAGTTTCCTAAGGCAAGTTCTTTGTTAATAACAATCATATTCCAGATTTTTTCTCCCGATATTCCCTCAGTATGAAAGTGTTAGGAAAAGATCTGGTGGAATCAAGTCAGGCAATTTTCCTCAGTGCCATGTTGTTTGTCCTCTTCCCCTTGTTTTTAAATGGCAGCTTTTGTCAACAGCCGCAGCGGGGGATTAGTCTCCTGTCTATTTGGCTGTGCAGCGTTATACCCTGTTGCTCAAAAGCCCGGAGAAAGACCAATCAGGGAATGAGCCACTTACCCTGTTATTCAGAGGACAAAATAATGTCTGTAGCTACCAATCTGCGAGAATGGAATGAACACAAACAATCGGTGTACCAGACCGGTGCTTTAATGGAGAGATGAGAGGGAGGGCTGATGGAGCTGTGTGTTGGATTCTTGCTTTTGTTATGTGGGACTTTCAAAAAGGCCCCAGATAAGCTTTTTCATTCCTCTCCGCTGGCTTCATGACAGGTAACACAGAGAATGACTCCACCATTCATCCCCTGGTATCATTGAGCATTCACTGTACTCCAGCCTTCTTAATCAATACAACAAGATGTCCTGCACACCTCACCTGAGCTGCTCCCCTGTAAATGCTTTTCTCCTCTTGGGTCCTCCGTGTCGTAAAGAGCTCGCTAAGTTTTTTTTTTTATCTTTCTTTCCCTGCGCTCATTTCTTCGTCTCTGGTTTCATTGAAATAACTTGACATCCAGAGCAGGGGCCATTGACTTCCGAGGGAAATGACTTGTATTGATTTGATCCGCTCCGTGGGATGCCAGGTACCAAATGACGCCGTTGAGCATCACCAGCTTGTGTTATGCAAATGGGAGTGGTTGTGTCTGGCTGAGTGAGCAAAGAGAAACCCCCCATTGAGATGTTATCTGTGAAGTGTGTCATGAGAACGCATTTATTTTTAAGTGCGATTCGACAAATGGAGGCCAAGCCCAAGAGCCTTGTGGGCTAAAATAAATAAAGGAAGCTGTCAACCATGACACGTCTTCTTTGAGCGCCTGCCGGGATCATTCGGGTCAAGGAATCAACATTTCTTTTAATTTGTCTCATCCTTGCACCATTGATTAATAAAGCTAAGGGGCCTCTTTTATGCTTTGTACACATGTGAAGCTATTGAATGGACACGCTCCCTCTCTCTAAATTGAATATACTCACCACATGCCCTCATCTTCTCCCTCTCTACTTTCCCCCCCTTTATGTCCCCTATTCACTCCTCTCCCTCATCATCACCATTGTTACCGCTGTCTGCACGGAGATGACCAACCCCCCCTCGCTCCCTCCCCCCGCTTCATGACTTACTACCGTGTTCTCGGGGTAGAAAACTCCCCAGGAACCGTCTCTCTGTAAACACATAACCGCTCTATCTCTCTCTGCACAACTGTCTCTCCTCTCGCCACCTTCCCCCATCCTCCCTTCCTCTCTCGCGCTGCCCTTCAGCGTTCAAAGCTCGCTCTCTTTAAAAACTCGCTCTGTGAAACTCATCCAGCATCCCACAGCCACCCACCCCGATTCCGTCAGCATAACCAAATCCCCTTTAACGTCAGGCACAAACAGATCCCAATGCCTCGGGATGGGGAAGTAGGGGTGACAGGAGAGAGGGAAAGAAGAGGGCAATAAAATGTTCGGCTGGGGGGGTAAAAGTGAGCTGGCTTCGCTCAACAGCACCTCTAAATAAACCATCCGCTTTTTAGTGTCTTAAACCCCATCAGTCTTACCCAGGGCATGGGGGGGGGGGGGGGGGGGGGGGGGGGGGGCAAAAAGTAAGAGCAAAAAGAAAGAAGTGATTTGCTGTGAAGCTTGAGCAAGAAGGAGGAGAGGAATGTGTGATAAATACAGTGAGGTAGAATTGGAGGAATTGGGGGTTCGACAGGAGGAAAGACAGATTGGAGAGAATAGATGCAGATAGAGACAGAGAGACGGAGACATGGGGGAGTGAGAGGAAGAAAGATAGAGACACATACTGTATGGCTGAGCTGGCAGCCTCCTCCACTGATTAACATGCTTCTAAGACACGGTGTGAGGGATCAAACTCGCACACAGCCAAGCCTGAGAGTTAATCCTGCTGTGCAATGGCAGTGTGTGTTTGTGTGTGTGTTGTTTGTTTTGAGTATGGATCTATCATTCGGCACAGGCATAGGAATGAATCTTTGTTCACAGCTCAGATGGAGACATCTGTATCACTCAGTGTTTGTGTGTGTGTGTGGGTGTGTGTGTGTGTGTGTGTGTGTGAGTAAGTGTGATTGTGCATGCGTTCATGAAATATGATATTCAAAGCAAGAAAAGTGAACCCAACAGGGATGAATCCAAGGGTGGTGCCAGGGTTGCACTGACCCCAGCTGAAATGGGGTTAGCCCCTGAAGTGCCCCCTGTCCTTTCAGAATAGTCCCTAAATAACAAGCTAAGAATGAATATGACACTATTCAAATTTTTTACGATTGTTTGAAGAACAAGGAACAATTTTCGAAATATACTCAACGACGTGTGGCTATCAAGCTAACAATGGAATGACTTAAATGTTCACCTTACTGAATCAGGAGTTGTGTATAGTTGTACATATAAATGTGTGTGTTATGGCCCCCGATTCACAAATATCTCAAATCCGCCCCTGGAACCCTGAGTTACTGTTGTGTGTGAACTAAAAGTGATACAGGTCGGACTAAATTGAATGTGCAGGTGGTTGAGAGAAGATGGAGTGGGGTGGGTGAGCGGAAGAGAGAGGAAAGAAGGGTAGACGGTAGCGGGGGGGCTGCGTGTGTGAGAGTGTGTGCAAGCTTGTGTGCAGGTTTACAGCTTGGGTGCATACGTACGTGATTATCGAGTGCAAACTCAAAGGCGGGGAACTTGCAGGGATGCTCTTCTGTATTTACCAGTGCCAGCTGGTCGGCCCTCCACTGGGAGAAGATCCCTGACACCAAAACATACAACTACCGTTTTCATACAGCTTATGACGGGGGGGGGGGTGTTCATTGTGGAGCATTTAGAAAAGAATAAATAAAACATCATATAAATAAAACATCTGGACACTGCTGAGGGAAATATTATTCCTGACTTGTACGTCGCTCCTGGCTTATACTGCCAATTATGCAGAGTGAATTTTTCCACCATCAGTTTTGTTTTGAATATGACGATCTTGACAGTTAAAACCGAGCAGTGACTTCATCTGGTAGAGCAATCGTGCACTGTGCAGGGAGTGTAGTGGAACAGAAGGTAAACACCATTAGCATACAGAGATCATTGTGAAGCCCAGAACGTACGCATACCTCCCTGTTCTTTCTTTCTTTCTCTCTCTCTCTCTCTCTCTCTCTCTCTCTCTCTCTCTCTCTCTCTCTGTCCTCCTCGGCTGACGGTTCTTTTCTCCTCCAACTAACAGAATCGCTTAGGTAGACAATTTCACCCAGCCTTTTACATATTTTATTATTTAAAAGTACCTGTGTATTGTAGGATCTGACCTTGTCAATGCTTTGTCCAACCAGATTTGGGGTGTTCAAGAGACAGGGAAACATTTTTTTTTATCGCTGACGGCGAACTGCCAGTGCAGGAATTTAAAGGGATAGTTCTACATTTGTGCTTACAGGTTTCCCAATGCATGAGATGAAAATCTCAGTGCTACTGTCAAAATACATATGGACTTATATATGGCCTTGCAGGTATAGGATTATAAAATCACAATGCCATTGATAATGATGCACTCTTCTGTAAGTGCAGTACAATGTTTTGTCATATGGAATTTTTTCTTTTCTGTTTTGTTTTTTCATTAAAGACAAATTGAAACCTAGATTGAAACTAACGAGGAGAAAAACCCTCTGCATTGAACCATTTATGGTTTTGATTTACTCCAAATGAAGCTCAGCGTAAATTCAATCCCAACAAATTCAACCACCACCAGTGCCTAGACCCCGGAGGGGGGGAGGGGGGATTCCTATCCAGTGTTCTGCTCCACCCCTTCTAATCCTGATGACATCATGTTGGGACCTAGAACGCCAAAATATTTAATAACCTTCAAATCACTTTCTCTGTGCGCATGTAGATAAATGATTGTTAAACCGTTGAATCGAAGTCTCTCCTGATTGAACTATTATTTATTATCAATACCTTCTATTAACATAAGTGCAAAAAAATCGAACTAAAACTTGTAGTTTTGCAAAAGAAGTGCTGAGGCGAAAACTTTCAACTTTCCCCTAAATGTTCTATTTTTGCCTTGATCTGCAGGCGCCATGCCCCCACTGAAATGTCACTTGTTGCCATTACAATAAATCCACCTCTTCTCTGGATTCACGAGTTAAAAGGCCAAACAGTCTCTGGATATATTGTCCTATTGGGTTACTCCTGAGTATTTACCCAAGATAATACGTGTCCTTGGGGGAAATTTAGCTGAATAATCACATCACAAAGGGTTCTGTCATGCTGTAGAACCTCTTACTGCCATTAGCAGGGTTTCTGTATTATTTATAACCAGGCTGGAGATTATCGCCTTCTGTGTTTTCCTTTGCTGGCTTTATGGAGCCTACTGCTAGTGATGGATGGAGCTGCTTTTAGTCTCCCGTCAGACTCTGCGTGTGTTTTGTTTTCATTTTTACTGCAGCGTAGCTGGGCTCCTCCTACATGGTTTGAATGTGATTGATGGCCTCGGTCCCTGATCCTTGCCCTGCTAATGATGGTTGTAAACCGGTGGGAAGCCAAAGGTCACGCCTATCTCTGCTGTCGCGATGGGACATGATGTTCCTCCATGTTTCACGCATCACTTTTATGATGATGGAGACCCCAGTCGGAACTGTTCAGCAAGAGAAGTATGTGGAAGCTGAAGAGATGAAAGAAACGAGGAGAATTAACACAAAGGGTAAAAAAATTGAAACGTCAGTGAAGACAAAGATTTATCTCGGAGAGGCTTCATCCTGAAACTAAGACCTACAATTAACCTGCAGACGTTGCCAGGCACAGCTGCTAAATCTTTGTTCTCCTCTTTTGTGATTTGCTAGTGCAGCACCTCTGTCTCCTGCTGTCATCACAGCTGTAATTTTTAGGACTGTGATGCTTAATGAAACTGACACATCTCCGGCAAGAGCTCCGGTAATACTCAGATATCCATTCATCAACAATACACTATTACAGGTATACCGTTACTGCTCTGTCATCCAAAGCTCGTTAGTCGTCAGGCTATCTCTCGCCCATTAATAGAAGCACTTCCTTGGCAGAGAGAAATAGTGTGAGATTATCTTATTCCGGCTTCAACTTTTAAATCCCCTGATATTACATATCTATTGGAAACATGGTTCTGCGTTAAATATGCTGTACGCACTGATATAACTGGCCAGACTATCAGGGAGCAAGACAGTGCTCATGGTTTACATCCATACTATTATGATTTTGTTTTAAAACGGAAATAATCCCCATCCACTGGGCCTGCATGTGTCGCTGTAAACAGGAAGCAGATCTAGTCTCCTCTGCAGTAGGTTGTTAGTTTCAGAAAGAGCGAGTACTTGTGAGTGTCTACGTCATCACTTCCAAATGTTTCTGTTTCTGCTCGTCTAGACTAACGCACCCCCTGAGTTTTCAAACTAAAATGGGGCCAGCAGTGTTTTCAAACCTCTCAGTTTTATGGACTTTAAAAATCTTGAGTAGTTTTGGCATAACAGAGTTGAAGTGTGGGTGGAGCCATAGTCTCAAAGTGTCACGGAAATGTTTTTCCCCATTGCACATGCTGCACATAAATCCATGGTGCTTCCCAGTGCATGGGAAAATCTGTGCAAAAAGGTCACTCTTCACTTTTCATTTGCTGTGAACTCCCCCTGTTTTCTCACTCTCTGCCTCTTTCTCTTCCACTCCCCCTCTTGCTTTTTAGATTTGTGCCGTGTCATTTAGGCTCCAGGATTTCACGGTGGTGCAAATATGTAGTAAACAGACCCTAGGTCACTGGAATCCAAGGCAAAGGGGAGAGATCTTGCGTGTGTGTGTGTTGCTGTGTTGAAGTGAATTCCTGAATCGTTTCTACATTAGGTCGGAGAGAGCTGGAGGGGGAAGACTGTGGCTGGGCTTAAGTGAAGGCGCAATGCCCAGAGGAGACATGTGTGTTTGTTGCTTTGTTGTGTGTGTGTGTGTGTGTGTGTGTGTGTGTGTTGGGGGGTGTTTGTGTGTGTATATATAGTGCATATATGCATCAATATCAATAGCCACAGAGGAAGTTGTGTCTGGGGTCAACAGAGCAGATTGGAGGGAAAGCTAAGATACTTTACTTACGTGGATCATTTTGTTCCAGCCCAGAAATAGTGCACAAAAAAAGAACATTAACAATCAGATCTACAAACACAACAAAATGATTCCAATCCACTGGGGAAAACAAAAGTTTTTAACAATGCTAATGAAATGTACATGGCGAATGTTGGAGCACATCCGATGCAATCTCAGAAGATATGGGCAGTCTGATAGGTGCACATAAGCAACTCAGAGAGGTAATTACTGTTTTGGTTGCCTTACTTATACAAGGTTGTATTTGTCATGAGTACATGCCCCTAAAATCAGCTGCAGATTTTCACAAGGGGGTTAAAACATTGTGTTTGAAAATAAAAGTATGAAAATAATTGGAATATTTAATAATAGAAAAGCAGTTAGTCTGGGTTTTGGGTCAGGGTTTGAAAGACCTGTCAAATAAACTGCAGTGGTTCAAGTGTGGATCCCCTCTTTCCCACACATCGAGGTACACAGAAACACGTTACCCCTTTAGATAAGTTGCAAAACAGGCAAGGACTGCACCAGAGGAGCCTTCCCCACTAGTCTACTCCTGGCTCAGTATGACAGTAAATCTGGCAATGCAAAAGTATGTTATGCTGTTCCTCTCCTCTGTCTCTGTCTTTCTGTCTCTCTCATTCTGGACATTCTTTGGCTTCACTCTCTCTATATCTGCTGTGACTCCCCCTCTCTGTTTGAATGCCTCGCTTGTCTCTCTTTCACCTCTGCTTCTCTTCATCACGGCCTGCAGTGCATTATTTTAGTCATTTTGTCCTGCCTTGTCCTCTCCACATTCTCCAACCTCAGATTTTTTTCATAGCTCACTATGTTATAGCTCTGCCTTAAATCCTCCCTCCTCGCCTCCTCCCGCGCTTCTAATTATTTATTCCCTTTCTTCCTCAAATCTCTGGCATGTACACCATCTTGTGTTAGTGCTGATTTCAGGAGATCTAAGCAACATCAGGCTATCACCTGTCATTCATCCCACACACTCCATAAACAGCCTGTCCTATCTCACTAACATGACAATAAGCCCAATCTCTGGGAAATTTATGGGGTGACTTTTAATCCACATAAAGAAAATGGGAGATTCAAAAATTCCTCCTGTAGCATGCGCTTGTGTACCAAATTCTGGGTTAGGGTCATCTTGGTGATTCTATACCGAAAAATTTGAGAAAAGTGAAGCTCACCTTTGTTCCTGCAGCAAAGTATTTCTTTGAACACTATCCTCTTTGAAAAATTTAAAGTGTTTTAAGGATCAAACCTAAAGTCTACTGGTAGTTTGAGTTTGTCTCCCTCACAAAAACAAAGACCGGAAAGCATTCAGGCTTTTATTGGCTTCATCGTTGTATTAAGGCTTTTTAACAGGGCAAAATCGGAGACTGTGAATTGAAATGAATGGTAGTACTGCGTCAACCCTCTACTGCTACTAGAGCTTGTTCTGCTGCCACTACGGCTCCTGTTATTGTGGTATGAAGACAAACAGTGCCTGGCTGTTAAGCAGCTGTTTGCAGCTAGTAATGTGGATGTTGAGAGCATTAAGAAGGAACTAAAACAGTCAAGATGGCAACCAGGAAACCAAAACAGCAGCCTCTAGGCATTTAAATGGCTGCGTGAGTCAGGTGATAATTCATTGAGGTCGTTCTTGAGACTGTTCCCTTTTACATACAAGTAGACCCATAGCCCCTAAAACATATGCTAAAAGGTTATTTTAATTTGAGTTTAATTTGAAAACAATCAGCAAACAACTATCTCCCTTGGCCAGTTAAGATCTCCCCTTGGGAAGTCCCTTTTCATTATCAAATTAAAGGTTAGTTCATTTTTAATATATTGAACAATCACAAATTAGACAGGAGACCTGATTAGAATTGAAGGTGAAAAAGGGAACAAATTGAAAACTAAATTTTCCAATGATGATAAAAAAGACTTTAATGGAAATAGTCTATGTTAGATTTTATTCGTCCTCTTTTTTATTAATGTAGCGGGGTGACCAGTGTGGAAACGCATTTTATTTGACTCTAACTTGAGACTGTATTCTTCCAGAATTAAAACCCTCTGCATAATACTTGACAACTGCTCTGTTAAATATTTGAATCATTAATACCCCAACCACCATCACTGTGTCCCCGTTAATGCTGCTCTATTTCATTACCATTTTTCCCCATATCTAGGACACGCATAATCTTGGTTTTTCTATAAAGCGTTTGTCCAGTTTCCCGTGAAAGAACCTCACAGCTGTGCAACGAAGACACGGTGAGACGTACACACCGACATGACCGGTGGTGAAGCAGAATCAGAGAAAGAGAAGAGAGTAAAGAGATGGAGGTAGAAAGGCTTAGTGAGGATAGAGTGAGGGCAACCATAATAAGTGACAAAAGCATTTTAGAGCATATTAGCGTCTTCATTTGACGACGAGGTGTTCTGCACCTCGTCGTCAGAGAAGCTCCCTCGGCTGCAACCCCTGCAGCCGAGGGAGCTTCTCTTTATAACCAGGGTCCACTTCAACATTACAGAGATTTCTCACATTTCCTCTCTTCTCCATCAAGCCATTCTTCCCCTTCAGGGCCCTGACTTCACTCAGTATCAGAAGATGATCAGCGCTCATTAGGGCCTCGCTTAAGACAACCGACATAATTGATTAGCTGGTGATTTGTTTGTTAAGTTATCTTTATGAGGTGGCAGTAATGAAGTCCAGGGAGACGTTACACCTTCCAAAACCAAATTGATCTGGGGCTAGGGACAAATTAACAAATCTGCGTAGAATCCTAGCAACTGGAGCACGTGAGTTTCTTCAAAGCTGCTGTCAGAGCTGCACTGAAGTCTGGATATTTTCCTGAAATTTCCAGAGAGGCTGTATGGTAGAAGGCAAATGTCCGAGTCCGTTGATATTTTCAGGAACTTTTCCTGCCAGTCCCCTTGTTAAATGTATCTAGAATGAGAGAGCCCCTGGGATAATACAACAGGAAACTGTAGAGTAAGTGGGTGTGTTGATGAAGTTTCTAACAAGCCACTGAAGCAAAACAACGAAAATAAAAAGAATACATATATCCCATCTTGGAAAAACAATGAGATTTGAGCTTTCGGACATAAGGGCAGATTCCAGTGTCAATGTGATATTTCCCTGCTGTGAACAGTGTCTCCAACAATCTCCTGCGTGTGAAATACGAGAAAGGCCAACTTTTCTTTTCTGAAAACAGCCGAATAAAGAACAGCAGAAAGTTGCTGTGTAAGGGGAATTACAGCTCAATCTGAATTTTTACTCGACCAGACATTGTTTAAAAACAATTCTCCACTGTCGTCAATTGCCATCCGTATTAACTTGGCAAACAAATAGGGCTGTTGGGATAGTGCCCGAGCTCAAGTTCAGTTCCTCCAGTTTTTGTCACAACACTGGAAACAATAGTCCCTGCGGAAAAGGAACTGATGCAATAATTTGCTACTGGCAGTATGTTGTTTTTTTAACGTTTTTTTTTTTTCTAAATCCACGGAGCCGACGCACTGTGTGCCAACTTCAATATGGCTTTGACGACATCAACTGCCATTTCAGTTCCATACAAAGAGTGGTATAGCACCCTTGGGTTGAATATTTTGTATTAATGTCTCCAATAAATGGCAAAATAGATATATGTGACTTGCAGTGTGCTCGGCTCAGTGATAATGTCATACTACCATGCAGTTTGTGCTTGTGCTTCTGAATGGACTCGCTAGAGTCATTTGTCATCATTACAGAGATGCTTTGGCTCGGAACTGTTTGCACGTACACACACGCACACAAACACACACACTCACACACACAAACACACACTTCACTTTAATACTTGTGTATCTACTTATTCTGCCGTACTATGAAATTGTATAGCCCAGAGTGTCTAATTATACTAAGCGAATGCATACCGCCTGACATTTATTCATACATTATTAATAGCAGAAACAATAGAACCTCTGATTGGATATACTGACTTCCTGACTTCTCATCTTCTCTCTCGCGCTTTGTTTCTCACTTATCTCTCTCCATCTCTCTCTCTCTCTCTCGCTACCCTCGACCTCCTTTCTTCCCTTTCCGTGACTCTTTCCCCTTCACCTCCTGTAATTTTGCTTGTGGTTGTTGGGTAATTAGCGTGCCTCCCACTTTTATTGTAATGGCAAAGAAGGGGAATTTGAAAAATGCCCCATAAAGATGATATGTCCTGATAAGGTTATGTCTGGGACTCCATTAAGTAGATGGGCTGCACAATGGCTGTTTGTATCTTTCAGAGGAGAGCGCGTATGTGAGAAGGAGAGCATGGCTGAGGAAAGGCTGCTGGTTCCAAATGTATATTTTATATCGTCTCTTTCGTTCACTGCATTTAATTACATTTATTAACTTTCAAAAGAATCTATTGTTTACGATTAACATTTTTACTTCATTAACATTTTTTGTTGAGCCGTCGTACAAATAGTTACGGCCTTTTTTGTCGAGAGACTGTCATGGTTCGAGTTCAGTCCCTTACTTCCAATTAAATGGAAGATAACAAAGCAAACACATTGTTCTTCTTACAGATAAAAAGTTCAATGCATAACATTAAAATACCGTCTTACTGAATTCAATGCACGCAGGACTTTTTGTGAAATATGACAAGTAGTTAACTTTGAGGAATTTGAATAAATTTTACTTAACTCTCATTTGCTGGTGCTGCTGTTAAGGCCTTTATATGTTTGAGTATTTGTAAATAATACATCATGTATTAAGTCCTTTGAATGTGGATGCAGATTGGCTACGGTGCAAAGTTTTGGAGATGGTGGGATTCTTGTTGCAACATTAGAGACACCTTTGCCTTCGTTGATGTTTTGCTTCAAGTCAGCGCTAGTGCTGCTGGGAAATCAGAAACGTAATGAAGAGGCTCCATGGTGGGTCTAACCTGCTGAAATGATAAAAGGTTCTTAAAAAGGTTTTCAAGTTGAACCATGCTCGAACCAACCCTCCCCACCCAGCACTAGCACCAGGATCACCTTGGTTGAAAAGTGAGGCCAATAAAAAATAGTCTTTCCCATTTTGGGTCGGCCTGAGCCAGGAGCTCTGACCTCAAACCCGTCCAACACCTCCAGTATAAAGTGGAACATCCTACATTAACGCAGCTCTGCTGAATTGGAATAAATCCCTGCAGCCAAGTTCCAGCATCTTGTGGGAACAGCAAAGAGTTTTCTAATGACGTATTGTCATTGTTTATTTGAACTGCTCAAGATTGTAGTTTTATAGGAATGAATTTGGGTTGTGTATGCAACAAAATGTAATCTTTGCCAGTTCAGTCCTCAAGCACACACTGCAACAACTGACTTGAACTTAACTGAAGACGACACGTGAAAGTCTAAAGGCCATTTTATACTCGACCGAAAACCACTAACACCCACTCACCTCTGTTTTTTGTCTTCAGTGTAAAAGGATGGAATCAGTAGTAGTAGCTACAGCTGTGATTGCCAGATGTAAACATGACACCACCGTGGGCGCGCTGCTCACTACGGCCCAATCAAACCAGGAGCACGGCGGCTGCACCTTATTTATATACAGTCAATGGACTACACATGGCAAATATAGGTTGATGTTGTAAGCCATGCCATGCTAACTAGTGGCCAGCCACCATGTAGCTTTGTTGAGAGTGTGCTAAAATACTTTTTAAAAACAGACCAAAGCATCTCACACAGAGGCTCCAATGAGTGGATAGGACACGACAGACACATTTTAACAGTCTGCATATCAGCTAACAATTCACTTAGTTTACCCCGACATGTAGAAAACCTGCATATCTACACTTGTTTTGGTATTAAAGTGTGCAAGAGAGATGAAAACTGAGACAGACGCATCCTGGATACCGTACAGTCAGCAAAGTGCTTGTCTTTCCATTGTTTTCTGCGTGGCACATGTGTGACCACAGTAAAATGCTAGGATCTTTTGCATGAAGAAATCCGACCTTGTCTATTCAAATTTGAGATGTTGCAATTGTGCAGGGGTGCAAGAGATGTTTTTGTTTGTGGTGACATGTCTGCTTGATTTTCAATGCAAATTATTCAGCGTCGCTTTCAGCATGAACAAGAAGTTAAAGTGGAGTTAAGAGGTTTCATAAATCCGAGGTTTGTGAAATTAGTCCTTGCCGAGCAGGCATGGAGAGGCAACGGCTTAGAATAATATAGATGAATAAGACTACAAGGTAATAACAACTTGAATAGAGGTCTCAGTTAGATGGACGTTGGATGCAACCACACACAAACGCTACGCCTCTGAAATTGCAGAGAAATGCAGAGGTAGCATTCTGCCCTCAATGCCTTCTAGGGTTTGTGGCAACTCTGAAAGCTTTCCTCAGACAAGTCCTAAGTGCCGGAGTCATTTTCTAGATGGATCGTGTGAAGTAACTTAATTTGGGTATCATTTGTATTTCCACATGACTCACATTCAGGACCTGCATGGGCCTTTGTGCTACAGGATGATAAATACTGACCGTTTAGAACTGCCGTTAGAGAGGTGATATGCGTGGATGGAAAGCATTTAATCTATGTAAACCACCGCTACACTTCCTCTGTCAGCCTCTTTCATATCCTGGGTAATGCTTGATGTCTGGAGTTTTATTGAGCCTTTCATTCGCTCTGTGCCAAGACAGATTTTCTATTCATTTACAGGCTGTATCCTGGCCTCTGTCGTGCCAAGATGTCACCCCCCCGCTTGTGCTCCTACGTCTCTTTCTCATAGTTGTCATATGTGTCATAGGTGGTGTGATGTTTGATGTGGTGGGGCTGTATCACAGTGATCTGGCTGTATTCAGATCTGACCGGACACTTCCCACAATGAATGACTCAATCGCTCAGTCAGAGCAGCGTTTTTATCGCTCCTCTCATCAGGGAGACAATATAGAGATGCTGAGGGTATTTAAACTAAGAGCTTCATGTGAGAA
Organism: Platichthys flesus; assembly: GCF_949316205.1. Classification (NCBI taxonomy): domain Eukaryota; kingdom Metazoa; phylum Chordata; class Actinopteri; order Pleuronectiformes; family Pleuronectidae; genus Platichthys; species Platichthys flesus. Next base: position 15,910,730 of record NC_084953.1, on the reverse strand, counting down.
AACAATCTAGCTAGTTAGTTAGGTAGTTCCATAGTTTGTTAATTGGTGTTTAAGTAATCTGTGCTTTAATGCGATAAGTGGCTTATCTAGCAACCACTTAATCTTTTCTGCTTTTCTGTCTTTTATCTCCAGAGACTCCAGTGCTGTTGATATGGCAACCATGGCTCCTCCTTCCTTCTTCCTGCTTTGTTGGCTCCTCCGAATGGCCAGCCCGGCGTTCCCAGAGGAACCGGGGCCCCTGAACTTCATCCCCACCGAAGGTATTGACCCCGCTGATTTTCTCACCCTCTCACCACCTACTCCCCTGCGTGCCTCTCGCCCGAGTCGCCATGTGTGAGGTGTCCCTACACGTAGGGTGTTGAATTTTGGGGGGGAGGGCATAGAGGAGGCTTGGGGTCACCGTGTGGGCTGTTGAGGTCAGACAGGCTCTCACACGAAGGGTGTTGACTGGTGTCCAGGTCAGGAGTTGGGGGGTCACACTCAGGAATGAGAGTGGAGAGTGTAGGAAGAAACTCGTAACTTTCCCACACACACAGAGAGAGAGGCCCTCAGGAGACAGAGCTCCTCTCACACTCAGACTTTGAGTCTCCATATCAGCTCGACAGTCTCCATTCTAGGCCAGACCCTTGATTGATTGCAGGTCAATAATATTGATTGATCGTTTCCCCAGCTGAGTCCTTCTGCACGTATCAATACCACACGCAGCGGAGAGTAGAGGTTGTCAGTCTTCTGAGAGCTACACTGCATTTTCGACTCAGTAGCTGTGGTCTATTGCATGTATAAGATATAACACAAAGCACATTCACATCTGGATGGACAGACGAGACGAACGGAGGGATAGTGTGGAGGTGGACAGATAAGTAGAGGTGGAGGATGAGAAGAGAAAGAATGAATCATAGTGGATCCCCTGACACAGCGACAAGGTTTCTGCTGAAAGTAATTACATGACAGGAATAAAACAAGCTGACAAAACATGGAGGTGAATAAGAAGCGGAAACAGATGAATGGACTGTGTGTGGGATCAGAACAGGACAGAGAGAGGATGCGAGGATGTTAGATAAAACAATACTGTCTCATTCACCTCAGTCAAGGTCAAAGACGGGCAGCCATACTGATTTTCCATCAGATTTATACGTAACCGTTATTTCTGCTTCGCTCTCCACTTATTTTACACTGTGTCACATCTGTGGGACGTGATAAAAACAGACCAGCAGCTGAACACTATCCAGCGCTTTTATCTTGGATTCCTCTCCCTGAAGGTTTCCCTTCCTCCACGTACAGAAATCCTTGTCCTCTGAAAACAGTTTGAGTGTTTTGATGTACGTCTTTCTGATGTTTTTGAAATGTCACACATCCTTGTGTGTTTCCCTTTTTTGAATTATCTAAGTCAGCTCTTAGAACACGTATTGCCAAACTTGTCAACTTGAGCAATTTGTCAGTAGTGAGTCTGAATCACCCAGTCAAACTTGTGAATGTAACAGGGACACACGTTTCAGAAATCTTTCGTTCTCAGAGGATTATTTGTCTGTGTCTTTGTCTCTTTAATGTATCAGATGTGCTGCTGTTTTACAAGCCCGGAGCTTTGTCTCCACATCTCCCTGCTATTGCTGCGGAGCTGTCAAAACAAACACAAAACCCCTTCTGTTTGGAGTACTTTTCTTCCTCCAAGATTTGTGTCAGTTCAGGATCAGTCACTGTTCCTCTCTGTGTCTCACTCCCCGGCAGTGGCGAGACGATACCCGGTGTTTCTGGGCCGACCCCACCGGACGTGGCTGAGACAAGAGCCGCTGCACATCCAGAGGATCCTGCAAGTCAATCGGACGCTCTACATCGGAGCCAGGTACAACACAACACACCTCTGTTCACACAAGACAAACTAGAAACATATTCCCAAATCGTCAATGTTCATGGTTTGAACACTCACACACACACACACACACACACACACATGCAAATACTACGCCTGTTTTCAGTTTGTTTGTTATCGCTACAGTCGGTGCCATGCAACCATAGCCACATTGATTGGACATTAGAGATTATTCAAAAACCACTGGACAATGTGGAGGGATGTGGTATGGGTCAGGGGGAAAACCCTTTAAATTGTGGTGCAGAGGCATTTCCCTTATGGCTTTCTTTTACATTGTGAGATAGAGCCAGTCATGGATCTTGTGGAAAAGGAATGATATTTACGATTTAAGAGCCTAATAATTAACTGATATAGGGAAACAATGGACCATTTACATTGCTGTTTAATGTGTTAATTGTGGAAGAAATTACATGGTTGGTTGGTTGGCCCAGCACGTTTCAACATGTTCAGCAGATTGAAATAAAAAAAAAAAATGTTTATATCAATCAAGCACGATTCTCTACATGGTTAAAATAACAGATTGGTCCTGTGAGGGTGTACCATGGGGCTTTTAAATGTTCAAACTGAAAGATCCGCTCTGGTAGTGTTAAAGACAGTCCTGTGAATATTTTAGTAGCTAGTCCCATGTTTCATAAACTGAGTGAAGTGATTTTTGCAAAGGCACGTACCAAATTGGAAACAGTGATAACAGCAGTGAGATCACTACAGAAACTTGGCCAGTTTTTATGACACAGTAGCTGCATCAGAAGATAGTTGGCCTGACAAATGTGTTCTCGTGTGGTCTCCATACGAAGATGGCCCCCATATGTCTGTCAGTCTGCTGAGCGTGCTGATCCCGGTGGAGACAGCAGCCCTGGTGGTCAGTAGAGCCAGACGAGGGCGTCGTGGACGGCAGCGCCAGGTTTAGGCTGCTGAGCTACATCTGCTGCTCCCCCGGAGCCATTCAGGAGCCGAGCGGAGGCAGACAGAGCTAACAGAAAACATGCACCTCCAGATTTACTGCCCCGTGTTGTCAAAAAATTAATTTAGCTTGCAACATGCTAAAGAAATGAGACGCACTCGGTTTCCACATATGGTGCTGGTTATTTGCTGTAGTGGCAGTCTGAAAGAAGATTGAAGTGGTTTCCAATAAGAGACGCCACTGTGGTCCAGGAAATGACCCAGTGCCTGGCCTCCAGCTGCTCTAACCTCACTAGTGAGAGTCGGTAGTAAATATATCAAACTACGTTACTATGGTTCCAGCCATTCTGTCTGTGTGGACAGGGTCTATAAGCACACACACGTGCACACAGCCAGATAATAAAACTGCCCTTAGACTACAGCTACTGTTGTCTGCCGGACGGCTCTGAAACATGACCAGTCTTAAAACAAGTTATTTCCAATTTACAGCTGCAGAATTATTACTGAATAACAGAGGTAAGCTGATATGAATGTCTCAGCCAAGCAGATGATTCTGAAATGCAAGACTTGCAGGTAGAAACATGAAGGATGTTGATGGCAGCTAACAGAGAATGAGTAAATTACTCTCTAGAGTAAACTGTATATATTTTTATATATTCCTTGTAAGTGGCTAATACTGTTTTCGGCGTCCTGACAGAAAATGATCAGTCTTCTGTGAGAACAGATCCATGTGCAAGTGCATGTGCGCGCTGGAGACAGCCCGGCAGGAAGGCAGAGTTTTAAAACGTGTAATGTATAAATAAGTACCTGTGGTGGCAGGTGTGACTGCAAAAAGCTCCTGCACCGCGCATAGCCTGATAAGACGCCTCACTCATCCCCAAATCCTGTCACCATTAGCATAGCTGCTCCTCAGACTGCAAGCGCTGCTGAATCCGTGCCCAGGCACCTGCTGCGAGCAGCTACCTCGCCCCGTCCTCTCCCCAGCTGCGCTAAAGGAGAGTAAACTCTGTATTTGGATGGTGTCAGGTGGAGTAAAGCACCTTGCTGTGTTAAGCCCCTGACAAGACGAGCAGCTGCAGACTCTGGTCCTCAGCGCTCGGTCTGATCCAAAGGGCTAATCCACACAAATCATTTATAAACCAATTGAGAGTGTTTACCTATTGACGAGATGACCAGAGGAATGACGCCAAGTCTTGATAAATGTTATGAAAAATCCGATTTCTTCAGTCTGTGTCATTACTGGTGTGTGATTGTGTGAGTGTGTAGCTGTGGGGAAAGTGTGCAGACTGACTGCCAGTTTGGCGGTCCCTCAGTTTATTAGCCGGCAGACGCTGACCTCAGAGGTCAGTGGAGGTTACTCAGCGGTCACAGACAGGTTCAATGACTCATGGCAGATGGGCAGGCAGATGATCAATTGTGGCAAAGATTAGGAAACTTTGGAGGCTGGGAGAGAAAGTTAATATACAACAAATTACTGTACTTGACCAATGACATGATACAAAATTGGGGAATGCGGTAAAATTGTAGTCTATCTACTAAAACCTGAACAGGTTCCCAGTGTATCACAGGGCTAACATGAAGGGACAAACAACCATTCACACTCACAGTCCCACTGATGGGCAAATTTAGAGTCATCAATGAACCTACATGTCTCTGGAGTAAACCAGAGTACCCGCAGGACGCAGACACAGGGAACTGCTAACGATTATGTATATTATTGATTTAATAATAATGACTTCCTCTAGGCCTGACTAGGGAGATAAAGTTTATATTTTGTCTGTTTGTCTGCCTGTTAGCAGAATTAAGCAAAAAACCACATGCAAATGCACAAAAGTGCAATATGGCAGTCCGCCACAGTCTAGATTAATAATGGGAAACACTGCTTTGACGTGGCGAGATGGGAATTAGCCTTGGCAGAGGTCTGCACCCTTTTAGTTTAACATGTAGTTGTTACGTGTTCCTGAAACTCTGACTAAACAACACAGCCACAGAAGACGTTGTAAGGCTGACCCTTTACCGTCACACATCTTCAAAATACTCTGGAAAACTGTAACGAACACAATACAAAGTATTCAGTCTCTGTTTTCTGAGTTTAATGCCTAAGGTCTTTAACTCAAACATCCTTCTGTATAAGCTTGGTGGTGACAGTGTGCAGCAGTTCACTTTAACACTGCTTCTTAGTTTTCACATCTTTGCATAGTCGGTTGTCAGGAGTAAGTGTGTAAGTCGGTTGCAGGTACTTAGCCTGGCACATATTTACAGATATAACCGCTTGCCTGCACAGACATGCCACAGCAGCACTCTCCCTCAGTCAGCAGATGTGTCGAGGTAACTAGGTGGTTTTACTTTCATCTAGCGGAGCGGCTTCTCCTGCTCTCTCCATTCGCAGGCTCAGAAAGGCTCAGTGCTGCTCACGATAAACCTCAAGAAGAAGACCGCAAGAAGAAGAGAGAAGGAAAACTGAATTTCTCTCAGGAGACATTGACGGCTTTCGCGGTCTCGACTTGACCTAGGTCTGCTTTTGTTTGGCCAAGAGGAGAAAGTTCATGAGGCGGACAAGTGAGAAATTAAGGAAATGTTGACAGTTTCTCTCGAGCCTGTGTTGACATTGTATTAGGGCAGGTCAGAGGCGTTGCATGAAATAACAGCTCAGGCACGTGCGTGCACACACTAGACACACACACACACACACACACACACACACACACACACACAAGCCTAGCCGAGAGGGCGAGAGACAGGAGAGTTTTGATTTGTGGGTTTGAGGCTAGGGATTTGTAAGCCGAGGTGCCTTTGTGAGTTACGAGCCATTGAGATGAGGTGTTTCAAGGCTGCGTTCACATCCTGCTACATAAAAGAATAATGAAATCTTTGCTCAGTTCATACATGGTCTGTGAGTCCTTACCCTGAATCCCAACCTTAAATCACACGTTAAATCCACTTTATGAACAAACAAAAGCACACAGGCCACAGGCTTTGCATCATTCAAACAACCTGGAGCGAGCAAGCAGAGGGATGGCGAGAGAATGAGAAACAGTAGCATGAATAATTCCCCCCTCTTCTGCCCTATCACAGGCAACAGTGCTGGTTGCCAGCGAGGAGGCCTGTTGCTATACTCATTATGTTAAGCTGACACAAGGCTGAAGCAGGCTGGATGAGATTATGCCTCACACTCTGGCCCACTCCAGTGTTTGGAGAACTCTTAAACCCTGACCCGTTAAAGCAAGGAGGCACCACGCAAGTGTTTGGTGATTTGGCACTTCTTCGCCCCTCAGCCGTTCTCGTGGCCTGCAAGGCTGATTAAGAGTGGGTGTCTTAAAACCACACCAACGGGAAGTGGGGATGAATTATTCAGGAGAAAAACCTGATGGCACTTGGCGTACCTGTGTTCATATCGAGCACACATTCTCACAGCTCTCTATAAAGTCACAAACATAAAATAAAAGAGGAGTTGTGCTTTCGCTCAACCTGGACCCTTTGTTTATACAAGTGGGTGTGTAAATGAATAATACTAGGAAATATGACTGCAACTGTCCAAGAAAATGTTCTCTAAAAGGGCTTTTTTCAATGTTGCAAACGTCTTGCTTGATGAGAAGTTGAGAAAAATATCAGAATCCCCCTTTAATGCACTTTGATGAACACTCTCAGGTGATAGGAACACTCACATGGATTCTCACACATGATTAACCCGTCCTCTGTCAAGACATGGGAGGAACACGCAGCACAGATGGGAGGCAGAGCTGGATGGAGACGATAAATTCAATAGCAAAGCTATGGCACATTTCCAGTATAGCCCATTCAAAGCACTGAGCCTTTACTTAGATGAGGCCCAAGCTTCAGATCCATCCGTACAAATGTATCAAGGCCTTGATCAGTATGCAAACGTCGGCTTTTACCTGCTTAGCCCAACTCTCATGTAGTGGGCCCATTTCAGAGGAACGCCCAAGGTTACTGCAGAATTATGAGCAGAGCAGCAGTAAACAAGTGCAGCAGTGTTTTTTGAACATCATGAATACATGCATGGTGTTAGGTTTTTGTGCCATGTGTAGGCAGCGTGCAGCTGGGGGTGTAAACATCAGTACAACAACTTGATTAAATCGTCCATTAATTCAATTTCAGGGTTTTGAATAAGACTGATAAGCAGAATTCGGAGTACTGACAGCGAATTCGATGCAGCAAGTCAAGTTTAATGAGCGGAGGCAATAGGCAGACGGGAAATATGAGACATCATTATGCAGTCGGATTCCATTTCTCATATATATATCGTGAGGAATGGAAGGCAGTGTAAAGCTGCTCCCTAATCTCCGCAGGTCTGACCAACTTTAGAGGAATGCATGTCTATAATGTGCTGGAATTATGGATTATACACAAGGTGGAGGGTTATTTGTAAAAACCCTGGTGGAATGACCTCTATTCAGAGTTTGAATCAAGTGTGTGCCTGGATTTCATCCAAAAGAAAATCTGCAGTGACTTGCACTGCCCAGAGCTGGCAACGATATTCGAGCCGTACTAGAGACGCTTGTGCGGTGTCTGGCCTTCCCTCACTGGCTGCCACTTTCTCTATCTCTCTCTTTTCAGGGATGACCTTTTCCGTGTGGAGTTGGACATCGTCGCAGGAGATGAGATGTTCTACAATAAGGTAAGCACCTCCTTGACGAGACACACACTGCGTTTACCTCTTCCAGGTAACTGCATCTCTGATCATTAGGCCACGAAATGTCACAGAGAAATGCAAATGTAGCTGAACGGCGGTGTGTGTCTGTGTTTTTTTTTTTTAAATGTGCAGAAAAGAACATGGGAGTCCAACAAGAACGACATCAGGATCTGCAGGATGAAGGGCAAACATGAGGTGAGTCGGTGTTTAACATTTGTTCCTCCATCTTTCCTTATTCAAACAGTAATCTCTTTCATTCTCCATGTTTCAATCAGGTAACTATAGCATGCAAAAATAGAACCAAATCAACATACCGTCCTAATCCTTTGTTAGAGTACACATGTTAATTATAGCAACTTTAAATAGCCTCATCACATACGATAAAAAAACATCACTGATACTGAAGTGACTGAACAGTAGTTCGATAGGTCATATACCGATTTGGTGTTGTAGCAGATTTTTTTTTATTTCTCAGCTCAATGTGTCATTTACTGCAATAAAATCAGTTTTTATACTGAACAGCATTTATATTTTTTGTAAAATCTGCCAAAGTTACATAAAAAGAGAAAGCACAGTACATGCAGAAATGATATTTTGTACAATAACGCAATAACGTTATAAACACACGCACACACACATAAACATGACTTAACCTGAATATGAACTAAACATGTCTTAATGAAGACAAGTTCCCATTATGTGACTGTGGAAACAGATTCAGGTCCCCACAACATCGTGCCAGTTATCTAACAGTCCTGCCGGCTGGCACAGCTTCAGCAGGAGGGGTGCAATGACTGTGAATAATAGCATTGTCCCAGCTCATGTAACCCATCTCACACACACACACTCATACAAATTGAGTGGAGGCACAGAACCAATCCTACCTACACACCACTTGTTCCACCATCGTGAAGCAGGAATTCGGTTTGTGCCTTCCGAAAACGCAGGTGGGCATTAGATGCTGAGGCAGTGAGGAAGAGGTGGGGTGAAACGTCCCAGCAGCCCCCAGCAGCTTACGGCTGAATACTCACATATCAATAGCACACACACACTAGGGATGTGTGTGTGCGTGTATGTGTGTGTGTGTGTGTGAAGTGATGATGGTTGTGGTTGACCGGGGAAACACAGGCTCTGTCCCCTGAAGGCAGAGAAAAAAAATGACTTATTTAACACACTGAGAGAACACCCGACATTAAATCTGTGTGAGACAGTGCCAGACAGAAACACAATGGAGAAAAGAGGCACAGAGGAAAAAGGGGTGGGTGAAAGGAGGACAAGGAGAGGAGAGGAAAGGAGAGGAAAAGGAGGATAAGGAGGAAGAGGAGGAAAAGGAGGAAGAGGAGCGTTGTTGGTCCCTGTTGACCAGCCCTGGGGAGAGCTGCGGGGCTGACTGAGATATGAAAGGTCTTCTTGCCCCTAATGACTGTGCTGCCTGGTAATGCTGTGAGTCACTCGGCAATGTGAGGAAGATAAGAACACTGCCAGGTTGTCTCAGTCAGCTCTCGGGGCGCAGATTCATATGAATGACTTGCTTGTGTGTGTGTGTGTGTGTGTGTGTGTGTGTGTGTGTGTGTGTGTGTGTGTGTGTGTGAGTGTGTGTGCGTATGCAAGCACATCACACACACAGATGCATGCAATCATTGTAGAACGAGAAACACCGATATTTTTAGTCACAAGTCCTCTTTTTACATTAAATTGCAACTAAAAACTTTAGGAAACAGTGGGAGCTCACCCATCTACATGCTATAATTGTGTGCAAAAACAAAAAAACGTCAGCTGCAGCCTCAGAGATGACGGTGGAGTTGAGTCAACACCTCTCTCGAACAGCGTCAACAGAAAATGCAACACTTTAAAGACACCCTGTGTTTACTCTTGGGGAGTTCTCTCCAAAAACAACTGTGTGAGGGTGTTCACTGCGTTTCCTTCCTAACATTTAGATTTATACATTTATGTAGAACATTTTGAGCTTGGTTGGGGGACCCCCGCAACTTGCCTCAAGAAAATTGTAATGGCCCTTGGTATTTCAACTTGGTCGAGTTGAAGCCTGATACTTAGGCTGTAATTTTCATTGTTAGCATCATACGTTTTGGTCATCAAGCGTTCTGCATTCTGGGATAGTTTGGCCAGAGACGGATCCGCCTGGAGGAGGCAGCCAGTGAATTGTGACAAGTTGTTTGTGGTTATTGAGCATTGATTATTTTCTTGGCACATTATCAGTGAAATTAGTGTGAAATCACATGGTGTAAATCTGACAGCGCTCTTCTTGATGCCAAAACAAACTGTATAGTATTTGTGTGCATCCTCACGAGCAGACAGAAGTTAAACACACACACACTAGTTTAATTTCATCACAATACCACTCTGTAGTGCAAGTGCTTAGAAACACAGGGTATCTTTAAGCTTCATAAAGTCACATTAGCAATATATATGCTTTAGTATTACATTCAACTGTGAGACCATAGATGTTATAATAGGTCACAAAGTGAATATATATAAATAAATACCTCAGTATGATAATTGGTAAACGGTGTGTATTTAAGTACTTTTCCTCTTATGAGCCATTCAAAGTAACATTCACACATACGTCCATACACAGCGCTTGTTTTCTCTCTTATAACACAACATTCATGCGGTGTATGCAGGGCCTCATCTCACACGCCATTCACACACTGTAATTTGGGGCTCAGCATCTTGCCGAGGACACTTTGGTATGCGGACTGGAGAAGGCCGGGATCGAACCACCGGCCTCCCTCATGCATCACAAAAAAAAAAAAGCCAAAGTAAAGTCATTTAAATTCTTTTTTTAAATGTCCACATGACAATTGATTCACTGATCTGATTGTTTTTGGACCGAAGGCGCTCTGGAGCTGCGGTTTTATTAATACCTACAGCTCCCATTAGAACTTGCAAGTCAACGCTGGATCAACGTTGATGAGGCTTGGCTTCATCATTGAATTTGCGAGTTGGTCCAAAGTTTGCAGAAACCTTTATTTCATCATATTTGATTTTTTTTGGCCACGTAACTTTACAGAACTATGTCAGACGTGTCAGGATTTTCTCCAAAAGTTCAAAACATTTAACATCACAGTATCGTCCAGCTACAGTGGGAGAGGTGACTCTGTACTGGATTGAATCAGATTAATACTGGTGTTGTTTTTCTTACCTCCTGCTGCTGTGTCTTGATTTGATCGTGAAAAACGGACCTGACTGAATATTTAACAAAATAATCTGTTATTGACTTTGATGCATGCGCAACGCACACACACAGGTTTGTACAGCTTCTTAGTGAGGACACTCTTCGGCATAATGCATTCCATAACCCCTTACCTTTACTGTAACCATCCAAAATAAATGCCTAACCCTAATTATAACCCTAACCTTGAAACCAAGTCTCAACCCCTCCATCAGTTCATTAAAGGGGGGAGGGGGGGTTCTCACTTTCCCCAAATGTCCTCACTCCTAGGCTCAAACTGGTCCTCACAAAGAAGCTGTACAAGAGCAATGACACACACACACACACACACACACAAACACACAGACAAACAGACACATTCACGTTCAGGCTCTCACATAAATGTAGGTTGAGTCACTCACCCTCATCTTTATTACATATTCTGTACATTTATACATATTCATGATTTCACTCGTCTTTTTTATCCGCTCTCTTTGCTCAAATTAAATTCAAGATCTCTACAAACGTTTGTCAGGGAGTCATTTCCTGGTGGCCTCCCTCGCCCTCTCCCACCCACTCCTGCCCTCTCTCTCTATCTCTCCTCCACCTGAGAATGTCCTGTTCCGCTCGGGGGAGGCTTGTGTCAGATGTGATACATTCGCTACCTCGTAATTGGTTTTGTAATTAAATATTTCTGCCTGGTTGATCACAAAGGACATGGCGCTCTCCCTAATTAGGCTGAAAATTCAATATACTAATTCTTCTGCCTTTTCTCTTCTCGCGTGTTGACCAGACGAATTTTTGATGAGTCGGCCCGGCTGTCACTCACGCTGCTTATTCCCGTCATATTTCCCTTTGTCCCCTGCGTTCCGCTGTCTCTTTATCTCTCCCTTATTTGCCATTGTCATTGTCCCCCGCTGTCATTGCCCCCACCCCCACACTTTCAACCCATCCCTTTCTCTTCCAATGAAAGTACAAAAGAGGGTGACATGTTCCCCAGAGGTGGCTCTGTGCCAACACATCAACCTGTATGGCAGCGAGGAATGAACACTGAGGCAATTGCATATTTTAAATAGTATTTGGGCGTCGATGTAAGCAGCACTTAGCAGGATTGTTTGATCGATATAACGTTGATCGTGCTCTCGGGAGAAGCTTTGGGTTTTCAGTCATCCAACTCAAATCCCCTCTCTGGGTCGGACTGTCGGAAGATTTGGTTTCACAGCCTTTTTTGTGGCTCCTGGATTAATCAATCTGAAAACCCTCATGTGAGTCATAAGTGCGGGCCTTCTGTAAATCTTAAACCCTCTAGTTTCTCTGTCTGTAGACATGTTGTCATGATGGTATTTTACTGTACATTGTAGGTTTTGTTTTACAAGGTTATCCCAAACTTTGAAAAAGATTGTTTTCAGTTCAAACCTTATTTATGTCACAGCAACCCGCTGGTAAAATGCTGTAATTTTGAGAAGATTACCAAACTCACAAATCTAAAACCTAAAGTGCATCAAGGCAAAAAACATCAAGTACAGGAAAAAGCTCTGCACACTCTACAACTTTACTATTAACATAACAATGATAACGGTGAGTCTCAGCAAATGATGCACAACTAAAACCCAAGCAATATACGTTTTTGGGGACTGATGCCGATACAAATTGTAAGGGGTTAAAACAAGACCAATATATTGGATAAATATTGACAATAAGTCCTATGAAGTCGTTATCAATCCATCATGGCAAAGAAATGTTATTAAGTCTTGATGTTTAACAGTTTAACCATGAACTTAATTATAAATAACTCTCAATAAAAAGAAAACCCAAAGCAGCCTTATCTAATTTACTTGAATCATCAAATTAAACAAACATCTAATCGAGTAAAATATAAAGATAAGTGCACATTTATTCTGCATTGTTTTCGCATTAAAATAAAAGTGTTCTTATCAGCAAAGCTAAACGCTGACACAGATATGTCTGTGAAAGGCTCATATCAGCCTATTTCTATCAGCCAGCTGATAAATCCTCGGGCTCTATGCACAAAACAAATAAACTTCGTATCAGCTTTCCAGATGTTTTTGCAGCATTTCCCTAAATGCGATACCTATTTACACTGTTTTAGTTTCCCAGTGGGTTTTAGTGTTGATTTGTCCCAAGTCTCTGTGATATGTTGTAGTTACTATACACTACATTGTTTTGCCTGGAAATCTGCAGCTGTGAACTACATCCGCCATATGTACTTGAACGACAGCAAGGTTTTTATCTCGTTTCGACACAAATTCGGCTTCATAGAGGTTCAGTGACGAAAAGTCTTGAACTGATCTTATACTAAATCAATGCGCCACCGTTTTCTCAGCAAGTTTTCAGACAGAGCTGGCCACGGGTGACCAGTTTGTGTTGTGGTCAAGGATTAAATGGATGTGTGTGTGTGTGTGTGTGTGTGTTCACGCGTTTGTATGCATGTTAGTGTGTGTATCAGTGTGTGAGTGTGTGTGTGTATGTGCTTTCACTGGGGAGTGGACATCAGCTGACCTCACAATCTGTAGCTCTTGCTGCAGGTCAGCTCCACTGCTGAGAATGCCACATGACTGCCTGGCCAGGAAAAACGTATTTTCTACCAATCTCTCTCTGTTCTCTCTCTCTCTCTCTCTCTCTCTCTCTCTCTCTCTCTCTCTCTCTCTCTCTCGCCCTCTCTCTCTCTCTCTCGCCCTCTCTCTCTCTCAATTATCTCACTTTCCCTCGCCCTCTCTCTCTCTCTCCCTCCCTCTGGTGTCTGATGTTTGTTTGGGGCCCGTGGTGTGTTCAGTCAGAATTACCATCAAACAGAGAAGAAGGGTTGCAGAGGGATGCGGATTAGCGTTAACATGCTGACTAAGACCGTAGCACTCAGAACAGCACATCGCTGCTAATTTGGTACCACTGTTAATTTATCCTCTGCCCACGTGTACATAAACATACACACACTCTCTTCCTGTCATAGAGTCACTCAGGGATCATCTGGAATTTTTCTGGAAATGACAGGCCCGTTGTTAATGAGTGGCGACGGGGGCTCGCCAAATCTATGTGTGTGTATTGTGTATACAGTATATGTGTGTGTGTGTGTGTGTGTGTGTGTGTGTTTGAGTATGTGTGGGAGAGTTCTGGCTCAATGGTGGCTCTTGGCAGGGCGACGCTCTCTTCTCCCTGGTCGCTAACATCAGGGGACCAGCCAGGCGTGTAATGGAAACTAGAGATTTAGAGAAGCTGCTTGCTAAATATGACCCCCTGATGTCCTTCTTTGGACAGCTCCTATTGTACGGACATTACAAAGCAGGTCTTATTATATTTTATGAAAAATGCTTTGGTTGGGAAAGACCTTGTGACACATGAACATATTTAGTTTCTTGGTTAGACTACACACAGGAATGTTTATTGTAGCCGCCAGTCAAACAGCACATTCATTAGGGTTCTTTTGGGAAAAGCTTCATCATTAGAAGAAACACTGGGGCCGGGCTCAGGCCAAATGAAATCATCTCAGTGTAAAGGTTGAGTTCCGCCAACAGATGAAAAGCAGATGCAGAGGGGTGGAGCCTCCTCAGTTTTAATGGTGTCTGACTAGTGCAGGTTGTTTGGAGCAGATGTTGTAGAAACAGAGAACCTGTTGTCAATCCTCTGTCTCTGTGTGTGATCACTTTACCTTTATGTGTTTAAATGAATGCTTTTTTGGATATATGCCTGTTTTGGTGTCTCAAAGGAAAATATCTGTGTCTCTGCTGGGAAATTCGGAGGTGGAATGCACTTGCTCAATGTAGATGAGAACGAGCCTGGCCAACATCGGCCTCAAGAGCAAGACACTGATTAAGACATAATAAACTGCATAGCATCCAGTTTATATCAATAAATATTCACATACGCAAACTTCCTCACAGACACACGTGTACATGCTTGAGCACCATCTCTCCTCATCTTCCTCTCGATCTCCTTTAAATGTCGCCATCCATTCACGACTAAGCCCATATTTGCACTGAGCACGCGCTCCTGTGTAACTCATCTGTGCTGCAGATTAATTTTTCAGAGGCCAGGCAGCTCAGTGAGAGGAGGAGGAGGAGGAGGAGGAGGAGGAGGAAGCGTAGGAAGGGGAGGAGGGCTGCAGTCGTCTGGGTCTTGGAAAGTCTTGCCAGCCCGCACAGGTGGCGTTTTGTCTGGACTCTGCCCAGGGAGTGAGGGAGCAGAGAGAGGAGGAGGAGGCGGTGGGACGTACAGCATTTGAATTCATATATAATTGCTCAATCCAGTGATTCGCCACTTGTTTTCTTTTTTAATGTGGAAACCACAGTAAAGCCATAATCCTGCAGACTGAACAAGGCTTTAATAAAGAAGGACCTGTACCTGGAGGTGCCATTTGGATTCATGGAACTAACGAATAAGGGCTAATGAAATGCATGCATGCAGCAGGCTTTAGTTTTGACGATGCCTGTAAAGTGCAAATGGAAATCGAAGCTCCATAGACGTAATGTTGCAAAGGATCCAATCCTTGTTTTATCATGTGGTCATGAAGTGTTTGATTTTATGTGTACAAGCGTTGCCAATTGCCTACATTTGTGCAGGGGTTTGGCTCTTGGAAGTATTTACTCCCCTCTCCGAGATGCTGGCAGTGGGACAGGCTTGTTATTAAGAGTGCTTCATCTGGCTTTGTGATTACAGCTCTGACCAAGCTGACAGACTGCAACCCCGCCGACAAGCAGCATGCAAATGATTCTCATACACGAGCACGCATCTGTGCTGTGATGCAGAGAAACACACATGCAAACAAACACATGCACAGATGTATGCGCCAGGCTTGCTTGAACACATGCTGTTATATGGGGGAATGACATATACTCATATCCCGCCACCGTCACGCCTCAATTTGTCACATAGTGCTGCGCCATTAGAAATGTACACCTCGCACTTGACACACCCCCTGCATCAAACACACACTCACACACGCACACCCACACACGGACAAAATCACTTGCTTCCAGCCTGTCGTTGAAAAATGAGAACACTGCAGGGAGTGAAGTGGGAAGGTGGAGGGGCAGTGGGGGGTGTAGGGGTGGAGCATCTGGAATAACATTCACCAGTATCTCATATCACTGCTTTACTTCTGATCGCTCTCTATCTCACACACACACACACACACACACACACACACACACACACACACACATACAAGTTTTTTTCAACATACCTACCAACACCTCTTCTGCTCCTGCTCCTCTACTCTTTCCGATGACATCAGTAGTGGGTTGGGTGTGTGAGTGTGGGTTGGGGGGTGGGGTTTGCAGAGCTGGTGCCATCCTGACTGGGAGACCACCTTGGGGAGGGGGGTTGCTGGCTGCTGGCCACCAGAGAGCTACTGTACATCACCACTCACTCACTCTGCACTCACACACACAGGTGGCCGACTCAGCCCTGCAAAAACAAACTGCTGTCAATACTTTGTCGATTTAAAGTCAAAGGTCATTACTGGAATTTGGGCTTAAATCTCAGTGAAATCTCAGAAGCCACCAGATTCACTGCAACTCTTGTTTGTGCTGTAGCCGTACAGTAAACTCCCTTTTAGTGGCCTGACTGTTGTTATTTTTCTACTTGAATACCTTCCCCACCCCAGGCTGTAAACTTCTACATTGACTTACAGATCTTCATTTTACTGCCCACAACTAATGATAACAATAAAGAAGAACCTGCAGTGAGAGGTCAAAGAAACTGTTTTAATTTGAAGGGGTCAGAAAACAAAAAAGTTAGGAATATAGCAATTAAAAAGTGTTCATAGCGCAGGCTGTGTATATCTATGTATATAATGGCTTCCCAAAAGTGAAGCCAAAGTGGGTTTATCACTCCAAATTTGGTCATAAATCTCGCCTCCTCCATGTAAGTAGATGGGACATGAAACAAAGCGATAAGTAGTGTTGATGTTTTTGATATTTCCTGCCACAAAAATGTGGTGAAAAATCAGGATTGACAGCTGGGACCTTACTACCACAATTGTACAGATGTCTGGGTGGGTTTAGGTTCAATCTTCCAAATTTGTCGTGTTTTAATTATTTTGGATTTGTCTTCCTATGCATCCATCCATCTATTGTCAATAACACTTATCCTTTCATGGTCGTGGGGGAGCTAGAGCCAATACAACCTGACTATGGGCGAGTGTGGGTTTACTTTGCATCTCTGTCTCAATCAGACACACAAACATAGACATATATATGAAGTACATGATCCTGTGTTGTAGTTGCAGAATCACGTTATTGTCTCAACAATGTCAAGTGAACATCAGTTAAACCTGTTCAATTATGTCATTGAAGACACTGACGCCAGGAGATTGACTCGCGTATCTTTTTATTTTGCTCTGTTTCATAAAAAACAACTTTCATAACTATCACTCACTGTGGAATAAAAGCAGTCATTAAGTCGTGTGGTGCTCACTCTCCTCCTCATTTCAAAGAATGAGCGTGGAATAATGAAAGCGTGATTCTGGGCATCATGGAGCCTGACACCTCATGGTGGAGAAATTATTCTTAAATCGGCTTCTTGTTTTGAAATCCAGAGTGTGGTATGGATTACCATCTGTCAATCAGCAGCTGTGTGTGTGTGTGTGTGTGTGTGTGTGTGTGTGTGTGTTCGGATTGTGTGTGTGTGTGTGTGTGTGCCTGTGTGAAAGAGTGTAGACACTTAAAGTCTCTGCAGGCTACGTTCAGACTGTATCAATCTGATTGACAGCGCTAATGGTGTGATAATTCTACACATCAGGCAACTGAAGAGCTTCATTTCACAGCACACGCTGGATAATCAGTCTCGAAAAATAAACTCACTTTTCCCTCTGTTCACTCCATCATTTTGCTTTTTCTTCTCTCCTCGCTTCTACCCCTCCTGCATACTAAGCTTCTTACCTCTGTGTATTTCTGTCTTCCCCGCAGGATGAATGCCGGAACTTCATGAAGGTGCTGCTCAGTAGACAAGGAGGCCTGTTTGTGTGCGGGACCAATGCCTTCAACCCGCTCTGTGCCAACTACACCGTAAGTAAAGACTGGCCGTGCTCACACCTGCAGTCACAGCTCCACCTGTCATAGACCTGCGATTGGTCCAACCGGGCTTCAGAAATCCATCCATCCATCCGTCCTTCAATCCATTATTTTCCTCTTGTCCGGCATCAGGAGAAAATTCATTTTTGCCGGTGGTATTTGGTTCCTCTTCTTTTGGTCACTACCCAGAGCTCATGACCAAAGATGAAGGTTTAAGTGTAGATCGACCCGTAAATCGTAAATTTCCTTGTGGCACTTTCTTTACAGCAGCAGTCAGGAACAATGTCTGCATTACAGCAGACTTACCCATATTTTCAGAGAAGAGGCCTCGCTTCCCTTATGAAATTAGCATGTCTGTTCCAGTGACAATTCACAGCTTGATTAAAGGTGTTTGTTTGCGGCGGCGGCGGTGTTGACTTTCTCTTCAGGAAGCATTTATCCGAGTTATCTGGCAGCTACACTGCCTCGCTTTCCTGAGATACAACAGTTGTTGTTTCCCGGTGGTTAAACTTTGTGGTCTGCCAAGCTTGTTATCATCCAGTCGGAGAAGGGCGGATAACCACAACAAACACAAAAGAGGGAGAGAAGAGGAAGAGGAGCGTATTCAGTGATTAAGCGCTGTGCAGACGTGACTTGTTTGCCTGCTTTGTTCTCATTTGCTCGTGGTTAGGAAAGAAAACCCACTCCGCAGTGGAAGGCAGGTGTTAAAGAGACACCGCGGTTCAAGCTGTTGACTGAACTGATTCAAGCAAACTAGAGTGCACCCCGGATAATTCCTCCTCATATGCATCTATCCGACTCCGAGTGTGTGAATCCATTCAGCACCCGATTCCTACACCATTCACCTCCCGACCAGTGCCTTGTCTCGCTCAATTACGGTAACAATCTCAAACTCGTGGAGGAAAAACCACACATAAATATTAATCATGGCCTCGGTTGATTTCACATCCTCCAGCAGGAATATTAAATAAGGGATGAAGAGGGCAGTTGAGAAGGAGAACAAAATTATTTTCACTATCGAAGGCTCTTTTTTTTCTTCAGATAAGTGTTATTTTCAGTTCTCTCACATTTCAAGCAGTGAAACATGTAGCTCTACCTGGCCTATTATCTGTCAGCCACTAATGACAGTCTACATCAGCGTAACACACCTGTCTCCTGCCTGATAGGCTCTACACCTTTTTCTCCAGGGACTAGTTAGTGATGCTATTCTATTTATAGCCAGGGTTTTAATGAAATGACACATATATTATATTTCATTCTCAGCCTCGGATGAGAATTATACCGTGCTGCAGGGATAGGTGCTTGGGTTTATTTTTTATTTTTAAGTTAATGTGTTGTGAATGTGTTCTTCAGTAGAAAGATGCAGCAATGTCCTGATCCGTATGTGTGTGTTTGTGTGCGAGAGCCGAAAACTTGTTTGAATCATCAGTGTGACTTCATGTGTGTGTATGTCTGGACCCCAGTGTGTCTGTGTGTGTTTATCTGTGTTGTTTATGTATGAGAATGCGTCCCTTGTTGTTGCTGCTGTGCCTAATTGCCACCAGTGAATCATTAGTTTGCACTTACGGTAACACTCCCTAATTGCCGTTCTCTGGTGCCTTGTTTTCACGAGCTTTCACGTAGCCACAATGTTTGGAGTCGGTTGATTGATGCGTGCGTATGCGTGTGTGTGTGTTTCTTTTTGTGCGCGCTCACAGGGAGACACCCTGGAGATGGTTGGAGACACGGTCAGTGGGATGGCGAGATGCCCCTACGACCCCAAGCATGCCAACGTAGCTCTGTTTGCAGGTAAGTCCTCTTGTTTTAGGTCGATTCCCACCATGTTGTTTGTGCTGGACCTTTAGAGTTTTCAGTTTAGTTTAAAAATCAAAATAACAGGTGTGAAAAGTGACTCAGACCACATTCTCAACTGACGGACCAACATTAAGAGTTTCTCTGGAAGGAAGTTGAAACATCAATCAACAACATAAGAAGATTTAGCAACAGAGGAGCCTTGAAGGATTGCTTGGTGTCTTGCTGAATGAACATGAAGATGATTCTCTGTTTGCTGATTGCAATAGGATAATGATAACACCCGTTCAGTTTTAGTGGCCACAGCAATGACATCAATATCATCGATAAACATCATTGTTCCTCCGTGAAAGACATTCTGATGCTTGAAAACAATACATACAAACTGCACAACTGTGATTCTTCATCGGAATCAAACACTGCACTATAATCAGATCAACAGTCATATTACTGAAACTGTAGGGAGCCAGTACTGTTCTGCCATCAGCACATTATCGCATATTAACAGGCTGGAGTTTGTTTCTCTCATGTGTGTGGCAGAGCTGCCGAGTCATAATTATGATTCTACAATTGCATTGTTGACTGGTCACTCATGTCATGTCTATGATGCTGGTCTCTGACTAAACAGTAACAATTACTCCACTTTTATTGTTTGTGGTTGCGCTGTTGCATTGGCAGGATGTCCGGCTCATTAGTGTGTGTGTGTGTGTGTGTGTGTGTGTGTGTGTGTGTTTCTGCGTGTGTGCATGTGGTTTCTTTTATTTTGTGTGTTTCAGAGAGGAATCTGTTTACAGCTACAGTGACTGACTTCCTGGCCATTGATGCAGTGATCTATCGTAGCCTTGGGGACAGTCCAGCTCTGCGCACCGTCAAGCACGACTCCAAATGGTTCAGAGGTACCTGTATATGTGTGTGTGTGTGTGTGTGTGTTAACTTGTACTTATATGTTTCTGAGGACCATTTAGAGTAAAGCTCTTACAGGGTGAGGACACATTGGCTGGTCTTCACTATTTCAGTGGGCTGCTTGCAGGTTAAGGTCAGGGGTCAGGGGCAAGGGAATGCATGATGCCAATGGCTGTCCTCACTCAGGTAAAAGTGCAGGAATCTATATGTGTGTGTGCGCTTTCGTTGTTGTCAAAGTGTGTTTTCAAAGTGTTTGTACATTACTGTTGTTTTCTCAAATACGTCTCCTCGTCAGCATCGTTCCTGCTGTTGTTGTTCGTAAGAGACAGATGGGTTGAGTGGGCGTCCACAACACTTAGTAGAACACAGGATCAATATGTGTCAGTAGCAGAGGGCTGAGTCAGCAGGCTGACGACTCTGTGTTCAGGTCACTGGACTTGAAGCTGTCAAACCTTCTGCTCCTTGACAGAATGTGGAGCGTAGACTGTATATAAAGACGCACGACATGACTGCTTACCAAAACTGAGGCCACAAACCTTTTGGATTGGCACCTGCTGGCTGCCTGCAGTATGTATCATAAATACTGCTTCCTCCACAGTGGATATCCAGGCCAAGACTTTTTTTTGTTCACCGCACAAAAGACTGACTCATTTCTAAGATCACAAGAGTTGAATGTTCAAAAACAAAACGCAAACACTGATACTTTTTGTAGGTGTTTTAGGTCAAGGCAACATTTTGGCCAATCTCTATTAACAGCTATGTGCAGGTGATGAAGAGAAATTAAAGAGAAGATGCATTTTGGTCATGCATGTGCTTCTCTCCACACAGATTGTTGACCTACGAGCAAACAAAGCCTGCTCATATATGATTAGACAAAGAGGACATGGAGGCATCTGGCCCCCAAATCTTGTCCCTTACATTCAGATTCTGCCTATTCACATTCAGAACCTGTTTATTGAGATTAGTTGATGAGACATTGACCAAACTAAAATGTTAAAGTACATGTCAAATATTGTTTACATGAAGAGGGTGCCTGTTATTAAAGGAAGCTCTTATCACACTGATGCATGATCAAGTGTTTATTTTTAAAAGAGGATGAAACACCATGATTCTATTTCTGGATAGAGACTTGTTGTCCATATTTATATAAAGTCTTTGGTCTGGACCATCCACATCAGGGTCAGTCTGCAGTCTTACCTGATGATGAGAATTGGACAGTCACAAATAGACAATAATAGACGTACAGGTTGCAGCTGGTCCCGGGTGTATCAGCCCCAAAATGCAAAGCGTGAAACTCTTTTTCTCAGAAACATCAGGGAGTCATAATGCGCTTATTGTTTGGTGTGAAATCCCCTTTCAGCATGTAATGAAATTAAGCATGGCCTCTGCCACATCCTCTCTGCCCTCATGTCGCCTGAGTGTCATTGGAGTGAATGATGTGCCTGCAGATGGAGGCACTGTTTGCCAAATGCTATGTTCTCACCATCCATCTACATTATATCAAACTTTAACCTCCTCCTTCCCTCCCTCAAACTATTTCTCTCTCTCACACTGCAGAGCCATATTTTGTCAATGCTGTGGAGTGGGGACCTCACATCTACTTCTTCTTCAGAGAGATAGCCATGGAGTTCAATTACCTGGAAAAGGTAAAAGTCATGCACTCTCTTTCTGTGAACTTTCCGTATTCACACAAAAGGAGCCACTGGTCCTTTCAAACCATCTTTTGAAAGCACTGCAGAGGCATAGGTGAACGCGTGGTTAGGATGCATCACCATTAAAGAAGATCCCGGTCGAATATCTCTCTGCTGCAATCATTTGACTGTGAATATCAACTCCTCCCGCAGCTACACTGACCTTTCATCCTTGTATTTGTTTGTCTGCATATCTAATCCAACAAACCACGGTCTGAGCAAACAAGTCTTTGTCTGTATTAACCTCAGAAAAGCCTCTTTTTTTTGTTTTTTTACAATGACTCTGTTTATTTCCTTCCTATGCCAGAGCTGGGTATACATATTAATGAAAAAAATTAATATCCGCAGCATCAGCAAACCTGTCGTTATTGTAGATTATCATTTCACATTAATGGGGGGAGAAGAGCTCGCGGAAGGTCCACGGCTTTGCAGAAAGCAGAGAAAATGGACACCTAAAATGCATCACCATTGTGTGGAGGATTGTGTTCAAAGAAACGATTTTGAGATGCACTGACACTTTCATGAATAATTGATAAAACATTTACCATAATAAGACAACGATCCGTCAAAACAGGGTTCCCGTAACTCATATAGCATAAAAATGATTCTTCGGAGATACCATGCAGTCAAAAATTGGCTTTTAAATGTACCTTTTTTGAAGATGAAAGCTGAAGTTAGTGAAACACTTATGAACCTTCACACCTCATTACTGACATTGTATGTGAGCTGCAGCAAGGCGACGCTTATCAATGTATTGCAAATGCGATGTATATTCTTCACACTCATTTCTGTGCCTACTGTTTTATCTCAGGTGATGGTGTCGCGTGTGGCCCGGGTGTGCAAACGGGACCAGGGCGGATCTCAGCGCGTTCTGGAGAAGCAGTGGACCTCGTTCATAAAGGCTCGTCTGAACTGCTCCGTCCCCGGGGATTCCCACTTCTACTTCAACCTGCTCCACTCCACCAGTCCCATCATCAGGATGCACGGCAGGGACATCATCCTGGGCGTGTTCTCCACACCATCTAACAGGTACAACACACACATAAAGAGAGGAGTAACATAGTGATCACATGATGGAGCCGCAGCAGCGAGAATCCGCCGATACACGCACTCAACCAATCGAGTCAGTTTCAGCTGTCAATCATTAGGTTTTACTCTGTTTTTATAGCATCAAATACCTTGTTAAACAAATTGACTTACATCATAAGCCTACATCATAACATGCAAACATCTTCATTTGATGTGTTTTTTTTAAATTTGTTTGACCATGTTTCATCGCCTATCATGGAGGAGGCGGGATGTATTACCTATACTACAGTCAGCCCCCAGGGGGTGATCAAGGTGCCTTGGCTTCAGTTTTGGGTAGCTATTTTAATCAATCTTTTCATATAGTCTTGGATTTGAAGTGTTCACCCATTTTATCTCTAGTATATGTTTGTATTTGCACAAACTTGCCTTTCAGGCGTTCAAGCTAACACAATATGAGGATTATTTTTACTTAAATTGAAATATAATTCTACAATTACACCTATTACATATTACTACTCCACAATCTTTGCAGATAACCCCCAAGCCAGAGCAAAGATCCTGATAATCAATACCCAACCGTTTGGTCTTCAAATAAGAAGATTTGGAGAGACATCTTGACATACTTCCAATGGAGACTTGGATAGACACCCTGTGGCGAAGCTGCACTCACGGCTCACCTTGAAAATTTAGCGGACCACCATAGTTTGTTCCCTCACAGCTGAAGTCGGAAAGAGTGAGGCCTGCGGGACAGGCGAAGCCCCAGAGAAAAGAAAGAGGCTGTGAGGAGGTGCAGAGGTCAAGATTGTGGGGTGCAGAGTAATTGAAGACACATGGGACGCTTTCATTGAGGACAAAGGGGTGATTTTCTCAGAGACAAGATTAAATTGAAAAAAGGTGAGAGGGAAGGAGGGGCGAGGGGAGGGAGGGGAGGGGAGAGATGCTGCCTGGTAAATGGGGGATTATTGGAGAATGAGGTTATTTGTGGAGACGAACACGACTCTACTGACAGACCGAGGGAAGAAAGGAATGAAAAAAGGTTTATATATATGAGCTATACAGTACTAATTATAGAGATATATTAAATAGATGAAAGAGTTGAGCTCCAAAGCCTGGTTCACACAATTTCAGCCCAATTTTCCGGTCGTCAACGAGTTTGCAAGTCGCAGATAAAAAACCCTGATCTGCACTCAATCAGCTTCCGCCAATCTGTATATGTGAACTCTTTAAAGCTCGCCCATTCGTCGTAGACATGTTGCTGACAACTCCAGCCAATCACAGCACAGGACGAAGTGAAATGGTGAAGTAGTGGTGAGGGGCTCCCTGATTTTTCACCCAGCTCATGTATGTAATGTAGGAAATCCAGCAATAACCATTTGTGTGAGAAACAGGGACACAAAAATTCAGCTCGGTTCAGATTCACCCTAATAGAAAACCCGTTGGATTCGGGATGGGATCTGTGGTTTCGAGCAGGAAAATGCGACCGGAGTCGTTCTCCATTCTTTCTGTGATGTCCACTGAACTCATCTCCTCTCCAGTCTGTCATTTTCTGAGAGAGACTCCCAATCACAAGACAGCAAGTGTAGTGCAGTGTGAACTCAGCTTAAACTCACACTGAATTTCACAAGTAAATTCAATGAGCGATAGTTCCTCCCCTTTCAGGACCAAGTAAACAAGATGTGTTTAATTCCCATGTCTCTGTCTTAAAGCAGTAATCTGCTTATCATGCTTTGTTTGAAGATGCCGAAGCAGAAAAAATAGATTAATATAAAGAAACATGCAATTTGTATACTGACTTTATTTTTTATTAAGAAGCCCATCCCAGTTTGTGTACTTGAAGGAACATCGTCCATGTGTCTTCCAAGCTGCACAAACAGAAACCGATAGTGTGAGCTTTAAAATAAAGTAGAAGTATATATTGGAGTCGAAGTGGCTCAAATCAAAGAAAAGAACTCACTATACTTTTCTGTGATGGCCCACTCATCTAACACCACCCTAATGGCCCTGTTACTACTTAGTCTGTCTGGTAGAGCAAGCAAATTATAGCAGACTACTACAACTGCCTGCTATTTGACTCTTGTGGAGAATCGATGCAGTCTTTCACTTAATTGCAGCCAACAATAACTACTACCTGTCATTTGTTCCACTACAATGCCATCCCTTTGTTTTCAGGATTAGATAAAAGCTTTGTACCAGTTGCAGGACAGTGTCTCAAAGCACTGGGGCTTACGGCTGCCCTGTAAGAGACATGCAGAAAAGGAGGAGAAGGACAGAGTGAGACAGTGAGCGAGTTGATGTGAAAGGATGGAAGAGAGGGAGGAGAGTGATGGAGACGGCAGACAGGAGGCGGAGAGACAGATGAGAAACTCAAGGACAAGGAAGTCAATAATGGACAACACGTGCATCCCTGAGATCTAAAAGTGTTTCATCAGCTGCATCTTATCCGTGTGTTTGGAGAAGGCTATGCTGCGAGAGGGGGCCACTGCCTGCAGAGACAGACGGGTGCCTCACACACCCACACAGACACACATATATACAGACACAAACACACATTTGCACAAACACACTTACAATGGTTCCCAGATAACAGCTTTTGCCACAAAAGAGAACCAGCTGAAAACACACACACACCTGCTGCTACTGGGTCCTTTTTTAAATAACTCCCAGGTAAAACAGAGAGCGAGGGAGGTTTCGATGGATGGATAAGGAGACGTGTGATGAAGCAAAATGAGCCCATAGAGAAAGAGAGAATGTGTGAGGTGAGCTGCAGAGCTCCCACCGGTCCCATGTGGCCCCCTGTGCCACACCAGCTAAGTGCTCGCCAGACAAATTGCTTTGGCTGGCAGCGTGCAATGAAAACAGCGTGAAACAGGGCCTGCGAGTGGAGGAATAGCCATATTCTTTCCTGCCATTTGGCCCCATGCAGCCACTGTGGGGCTGTGGTGTGAGAATGACAGGACGGAGTCAAGGTTTTACTGTTGATCTCTGTCTGTGGGGTACGGTTCTCTGCAGTTACTCATCTCCCCCTGCGCCCACATGCTTCGGGGATAATTTTACAGCCACATACCAGCTCCTGAACTGTTCTGGAATTGCATCTGGGGTTCTTTTACCCCCCCCCCCCCCCGGTTGCCAATTCCTTTGTGCATCCACCTCGAAAGCCCGAGGCCCTTCCTCTTGTGGGGCGATGAAAGAAGAGCTTGGATTTCTCACTGAGCACCTTCTGCACTCACACTCCTGATGCTTAAGAGGTCAAGGAGGCACAGAGAGGAACAGTATGCAAAAAAAAACAACTTGTTCCTCTATTGCAATTCAAATTAGTTGTTACATTTTGAAAGAAGAGCAGCAGGATGTCAAATGGAAATCTTCCCATCATCCTGCTGGTATTAAAAACAAACTATTCCCCTCATTCAGGTATTGTTATGGCAGCTGAAAACATCTATGGCTGCTGCAATTGGCTGAAGTGGGCTCATTAGGCTTAATGGAGTTGTGCAGGAATGCAAGGAAAACATCCCATGCGAAGCAAAGTAAATCTAGTGCCTGCTGAGAGCGGGGAGGCCATGTTTGTTTTTGCTCGTAAAGAATCTCATGTGACAGGGTCAGACAGCAGAATGTCCTTCTGGGAAAACAAGGCCGAGGAGAGGGGAATTAGGAGGACAGGGAGCAGGAGGGGGACAGGTTACTGTGCCAGGAGGAGTGCAGCAAAGGGGGAAGATCCACAGATGTGCAATCTATCTCCCCTGGGCCCACAAGTAGAGAAGGCAATGGGATACATAGAAAGGTAGCTACCTGCGCGACATAGAAATGGGTACGGGAAAGGAAAACCACCTGTAGTTGATAGTACATACAGAGTTGTCACAGAATTTTAAATTAGTTCACTTGGGCTAGGATAGTCATATTATGTAGAAAAGAGAAAACCCCATGGGTAACAGGTCAGGAAGAAGCATGAAGAACTGGGTTTCTTTGATTAAAAAAGCAGATCAGGCTGGAGTTTTTTGGAGAACAGATGAAAGTAAAAACACGATGGAATGATATTAAAAATAAAGTTTAGAAGTTCACGTAGTGCAGAGGGTCTGGAATCCGAGGCCTAATTATACATGAAAGTTATTTGATAATGTTTTTCATCATTTTATTATAGGTTTCATGTAAGCAACTCAGATGTGTTCAAATAGTCTTGGAATGGGCTGTACATTGATCAACTATAAAGCTCTGTGCTTTTTGACGGAAGTAAATGAGAGTTCAATTAAATAAAATTTAATATTATGAATTAAACAGAAGAGAAGACGTTGGTTCTTCAACCGGGGAAGAAGGTGAACACAATTATTTGGCTGCCTGCGTTATGAAGGACACTTTCTTGCCAAAGGCTGGACACTTGTGCCGGTGATGAGGAATTGAGCATGAAGATTGGAAGTCTCAAGAAGGCTTATGATTTAAAGGGAGATTACTTGGTACCCAGAGTTGAGGTGGTGCAGGGGCCCAGAACTGATCAGCTGAATGTCGGTAGGGAGAGATAATATTTTCAACCTTGACAACCTACAGCTGATTGGCTCAAGGCGAGTGTGTGAGGTTTTGATTGGATGAAAAGAGAAAATGAGCTGATAGAGCGTAGAGATGGAAAGTTCTTTGAGGAATGTGC
This sequence comes from Platichthys flesus, assembly GCF_949316205.1. Taxonomy (NCBI): domain Eukaryota; kingdom Metazoa; phylum Chordata; class Actinopteri; order Pleuronectiformes; family Pleuronectidae; genus Platichthys; species Platichthys flesus. The sequence goes on along the minus strand of NC_084953.1, from coordinate 15,883,065 downwards.
AAGAAGACAATATTACTGGCTGAACTTCAATATAGCTTTATTATAAGAATATTGACCCTCTGATTCCCCCAGTGCTTTACATTACACATATACTTTGGTATCTTGGGAACGCCATTTATTTTCTTTTAGGAAGTTGTTTTTTATCGATATCACTGTAGCTGAGCTACTGCTCCTGCCCAATTAAAAGTCTGGCATATATAACTACCTGTGAAACTACAATGTGTTGTTTTTACACCTCAGCTTTTCTACCTTAACAAGAATAAAGCGTGTTGATTAGTCAGCTGTACAGGTGCAAGTAAAGGAAGATTTCTTCACATTTAGAAAGAGGCAAAAGTTTTCCCTTTGTTTTCTTTTTTGAGGCAAAGCATCATATTTACCTCACAGATATAAGAGCCGGATAAATCTTGTCATTCAACTCTGCCAATAAAACAAATAAGTGCATTTTCCAAAATGTCAAACCCTGTCTATAAAATGGCGGTGGAGCTTTTATCTGCAGAACAAAAAAAACACATTTTGGGTTATTCATTTAATGTCATCTGCAACGCCTCTTCCATGAAGTCAGTCAAACAGGTCGACAAATACTGAATCCTTGAGAATAAAACATTTCAGATTATGAAAAGTAAAAGAGAATTTATATTAAAGTATTGAAATGGACCAATCCAAGAATGCAAAAAAACAGATAAACAAATTTAACATTTGACTTAATACAATTTATAAAAGAAAATATACATTCCTCGTGCATTGGATTCAAACCTCTCAGAAGGTAATTTTATACTTTATTTACAATGACTATGATATATAGTTAATTTCAAGTCTCCAGTTAAAGGCTTGAGTTGATACTCCTTAGGCTTCTACCTTCTCCTCTTCCTCGTCCACCCCTGTGAGGCATCGTGTGTCCAAGAGGCCGGTGTTGATCCAAGCCGTCAATGAGCTTGTTAAATGTTGAGGAGGTAGTTTAAACTCCAAACTCTCTCAAACAGACAGCGCACGTATCTCGCCTGTCACTCAGCCTCAGTCAAGGAGAAAGAGTGAAGGAAGGACAAATTCCGACGGACAGAGAGAGGAACAAGAAAAATGTGAAAGTAAACAAAGGGAAGTGGTCTCATGTGGAGGGGAGACTGAGAGGATGATTGAAAATGAGATTTGTGTACAAGAAATTGCATGTTGACATAATCGCTTGAGAGAATCCTACAAAGGGAGAGTTCGAATAATTTAAAAAAGAGGAGAAACAGCCTGAGGCCTTTTGGCTCACTTCTGTCAGACACACAGCGCTACACGGGGGCAAACCCAGTGACCTGAAGCAACAGAGAACAGGAGAGTCGGGGGGGTGGATAATACAGCGAAATGAAGCCAAGCTGGCATCAAGGTGGAGCTGGCAGACGTGTCACACCTAACATCTGGCGCCCGCCGTCTTGAGAGAGACACTGTCGACGTCGAGCGATCCGCCTTCAGCTCCAGCGCCCTGGCCAGGGCTCGAGTCACATCCCTGCCTGTGAATGATAAGTTCTGTGGGAGGCGGCGGGAGCTGATCAAATGGCACATCAGGAGAACGGCGCCCCGCTGCAGCCGCGATGCCTCAGGCGATGCCTTCCCAAACAAACACACAAAGGCTTTTTTCGAAAGGGCGGTCAAGAGAAACACCGCTCGGCTTGGTTCATAATGACGGGGGCACAGACCCTCACATCTCCAGTTGGCTGTCGGATGAAATACAAAGAAACAGAGGGTGGGTGGGCCTCGAGCAGCAGCAGGCGGCAGGTGACTCAGCCTCGCAGGTGTTTTCAATGCGTATACAGCAGGGAGTATTAGCACTTAGTCTCCAGCTCTCACACCACAATCACCATTACTCATTGATGAGGACACTTTCAGAGCAGGGAGTTGAGTCTTGGAGCGGGAAGCGAGGGATGTTTTTTTTTTTTTTACTCATTCCTTATCTCGTCCTGACACTGCTCTCTTTATTTCAGCCTGTGCTTTGTCTCTGCAGCCACAACGCTAAAATAAAACATTATGATGAGGGAAGAGAGAGGAAGAGTCTTACTTTGTGTGAATGTGTCTCTAAAGCCCCATTTCCACTGGTCAAAAAAAACACTAACACCCACTAACATCTGGCTTTTGTCTGCAATGGGAATGGACACAATCGACATTCCTCCTGGGTAAAATGACTCAGTAGACAAGGGTTTTTAGCGGCTCTGGCACCTGACAACATGACAACCTGGGTGAACCCACTAATTTGTCGATCCAAGTGGGTTTACATCCGAGTGAGCCCAAGTGAGAATACAGCAGGAGATTGAACTTAAAATTCACAGTGAGCGAGTGGGCGTTCCTCCTCCATGCTCGACCCAGGTACCACCCCTCCTCTACCTGTTCTGAGCATTTTCCTGTTGTTGGTAACTTGTCTGAAGCAGACAATCTCCTGCTGTGTTATTCATATGTGAAAGACAAAGAAATGTCCAGATATACTATTTTTGTCTATATTTGAGTATATGTCTTAAAAGGAGCTAAATGGTTGGTTGTGACAGTGTTTTTTTAGTTTTGGAGGATGCGTGTGGGCTGTGGACACTTGCTGCAGCAGATGTTCTGTTCCCTATTCAGGGGTCACGAGTAGTTAAACAGCCTCCGAGGTGCACCGGGCCTTTTACTGGAACATGTCCTCGGGGTTCATTTCCCTTACAAAGAAGTCCCCCCTCCTTGAGAGGCAGAACATTCAGTGACTCATTTCCTATTTGGATTTATCGTCCAGAAACTGCAGCCAAGGGTCTAATCTAACTATTGCATCTGCTGCATATCCATCCTTCCCCCACTGAGCTGACAGCATCTATCTTTGTCCGTCGCTCTCTCCGTCTTTATAACAATTCCCTTTGTTTTCAAACATTGAATGTCAAAAATATGAGCAGCCAAAATCCAATTTGTCATCTCCAATGGGTGTCTGTCTCTTTCCCAAACTCACAAGTAACTTTCTATATTTTAACCCATTTCCTTAGTTTATTTTTACGAAGACGATTCTCCACCTTATCTTTTCTTTTTCCAGCACGTCTCTTTTCTTTACTCCCATGTGAAAGCAAAGCCACTTGACACAGGACGGACTCATTTCGTCTAAGTGTTTTATCAATCAACAGTCTCTCTCTCTCTCTCTCTCTCTCTCTCTCTCCATCCACCCCTGTCTCTCCAGCATCCCGGGTTCCGCGGTGTGTGCCTTTGACATGGAGCAGCTGGCGTCGGTGTTCGAAGGGAGGTTCAAGGAGCAGAAATCACCCGAGTCCATTTGGACGCCTGTTCCAGATGAAGTCATCCCGAAGCCAAGGTGCAGATGGCTGTAATCAATGCATGCACCTGTGTTCAGGTTGTAACGGGACAAATGTGGGAGGAAAACATTATTTTGAGTGATTTAAGCCACAAATCTGCCGGCACAGTTCATGTCTGGGGTTTAGATTTCATATGAAGAATGCAGGAAGATATCGATTTAGTTACACATTATGTAGAAACTCTGTTTACCAAACTGAAAGTCATGTGGGAAAGTTATTTTTCCCAAGGATACAGCACCCCCATCCATCACAGTCCAAATTCTTCAGATATGAGCTTGTGGCTCGTCTCTCTAATGTTGAAAAAGGCGATCTGTCTGACTGTGAGTGTGGCCGTGACAGTCTAGACTGCTTGGGGATATAAATATATCTTCACTAAGGCCCAATGTAGTCAGAAATGGGAACTCCACTTTGCCTGTGTACCATCTGCTGAACTTGTTTGAAAACTTCCTGTTCCCAGACCCGGGGGCTGTGCCGTTCAAGGATCCAGATTCAATTCGTCCAACTCGTTCCCAGATGACATGCTCAACTTCGTCAAGACCCACCCGCTGATGGATGAAGCTGTGCCATCACTCGGGCAAAGACCTTGGATAGTCAGGACTATGGTCAGGTGAGTCTGAACCCAGCTCAATACTCCAACACTATCTCTGTCCCCCATAGATTTTGAGTTGATTCGCTGATCAGAATGGCACTGAGTAGAATGGATACCTCCAGCAACAGTTTGTTTAAAACCAACATCATTATCAGTCCTTTAAACTTGCCTGGATTTTTATTTCTTCAGTATCCATAAATTATTCCCAGGGACAATTTTTAAAATGCCAAAACACAAAAAATGGCCCATTCTTCTGCCAAATATATATATATATATATATATACATATGTATATAAATATATCTTCTATAAATGTGATTTTTGTTAATGGTCAATATTCATGAATTGTTCCCTTGGAAAACTCTTGAAATATTAGGAAAGAGAAAAACTGTACTATATCAACCCCAACAAAACTTGGTGGGTTATCCCTGTTTCATGGAAATCATTTTATTAGATGTTGTAGAAACTAGCTTAGAAACAAAAAAAACAATCAACAAACTGAACTAACTAAATATTATACATAAGTTAGTGCAGCAAACACATTTTTAAATAATTGTAGTGTTCCTAAAATTGTATTTATTTTCAAGCAAACTTTGATTGAACTGATAAATTGACATATTCCCTATATTCCTGTATGATGTGTTGAAGTGTAGGAGACTTGCAAACACACAGTTTGTACTCAAACACACACGTGATCTGTCTGTTCATGCTGCTGAAGTAAAGACTAATCCTGCTGGAAGTTATCCTGGTTCTGTTGCATCATGTGGTAGCAGTCAACCAGCTGTAGTCTCACATCAATGCATGCATCCCTGGGGATTATGGGAACTGGATGTATATGGAATATTAATCACCCGGCACAACATGGCTTCAATTCTTTGTTCCATTGACTCACATACACAGGCCCGTGTGTAGCAGAGCAACACTCTGCTATTGTTCCAGGACCAGTCCATTGACTTGACTGATGTTATTAATGATTGAATTTCTGCCATGATTAGTTTATTATGTAGATTTGATGAGCAGCTTTTCTCTGAGGAATTCGTTTCATTTTGTAGTGACTCATGAGAAATGAACATATCATGATTTAAATTCACCCGAGGCAGTGTATTTTATACCCACATCCCAATCAGTTGCAATGTGCTTAAATCATAAGCTCGCCTCCAGAAAGTTCCTCACTATGTTTTTAGCTTTCGTGGAATAAAAGTCCCAAATGAGCGGCACAATAGTGTGGGGGTGTTAATGTGACAGTCCGCCCTCTCTGTGCAGGTACCAGCTGAATAAGATTGTGTTGGACACAGAAGCCGGGCCGCACAGAAACAGAACCGTCATGTTCCTCGGGTCGAGCAGCGGGAGCATCCTCAAGTTCCTCATCATGCCCAACCAGGACAACTCCATCACCACCAGTAACATCTTCCTGGAGGAGCTGGAGGGATTCAACCCTGATAAGTAAGATGTTAAAGCTAATTCATACTCAACGTTTTGCTTTCTTACTGAGAGTTGAATAAGAAGACTGATGTCAATTTATAGGCTGTTCGTTAAATATGAACCGACAGGCAGCAGCTGGTTTGCTTAGCTTAGAAAAAAAAAAGGTGAATCAACCTGGCTCATTCCCAAGTTAACTAAATCACATACTAGTTCCTCCCAAACTGATAGATAGATAGTGACCTATAAAGTGTTCATAGAGATGGATGACACTTTTCCTATTCCTACTATTTTACAACAGCTAAAATATCGTCATTTGGAGCAAGAATCTGAGCAGTAGTGATGGTGGTGTGGAGCCGCCGTAGGAGGTCCCGCCTCGTCAGTCAGTCGAAGCTGTCAATCATGACGCTTCACCCTGTTTTTTGTAGCATCAGATAACAAATTGCAGCCAACTTTCGTATATGAAACCCGAGCAGTTGGATATAAATCATTATAACAAGAACAATTAAAATGACATAACATTTTATGTGACGTCTCAAATCTCCGAAAATAATCGTCTCTGACAGAAACCTGCAATAGCGAGAGAGAGAGAGAGATAGAAAGATAGAGCAAGCTGACTGGGAAGTGTCACCAACCGGATGTTACGTACTCTTACAGCTTTGACCAAAAACAACTCACCTACAGCTGGATGAAAAAAACGTTTACCCCTTCTAAGGCTACATTCATAGTAGCATACACACGTTTTTTTCCCGCTGCAGAACACACAATGACGGTCCTCCGCTCTGTTTGTAATGCACCTCAAAGTTGTTTGCCAATCGTTCTAAAGAATCTGAAGAGGAAGAAGAATATATTGCGAGTTTCCGTGAGATTTCAAGTTTCTGGAATCGCCACTGTGAAATCTTTTCCTACAAACGAACAGTGTGTGATGTGGTTCTGTCCAAATCGCCCAGTGTGTGTTCTCATTATGCCTTTGTTCTCCCATCGGTCAAGAAATCCACTAGTGTGCAGCAGTCCTTAATGGGTCGGCTTAAACGGTGCTAATAGGTCGGGTTTGGTTATCTCAAGACAGAGCCAGGCTTGCAGTTTCCCTCCATTTCTCACCCGCGTACTCAGCAATGTTAACTGGCTGCTTAAGCTTTAGTTCTTAAAATGTAAAAGAAATATTTTAAGGCAACAAACATGTTTGTAGAGAGAGCTTGATCTAAAACAGCTCACAGAGAAAGACATTTACATCAGGGGAAGCCTGGAAAGGGATGTCTGCGATCACGTGTGCACAGCAAGGAGAGCTGGAAGGAAAAGAGTCCCAGAAAGAAAAAGATAAACCTCAAAACATGACGTGTGTTTAAAAAATACTCATAACTGAGCTGGAGCTGAGATGATACAACCCCGTGAAGAGAATACAAACAGGACAAACCAAAAAGAATAGGATTAGAGACTAATATTCATTATCAAATCTTCCCATCTTCTAATGAGGTTGAGACACACTACAGGACGACATTGCGGGGAAAACAACAGAAAGTAATGAAGTGATGATAAAATCACATCATCCTTAATCTAGACCAAAATTACACTGTCAGGAAAAAGTGACCCTTTATCATCAGTCTGAAGCAGAATCATATTTAATACTTGGATCTCAACAAAAGATCCGAGTGGAATAGAATTCCCTTTCAAACCGATTTTTTTGCTTTTCCTCTTTGTTTCCACGTGGCGGAGAGCCGCAGGGTGGAGGGAAGGAGATTGTCACACACTTGCAGGCAGATTTAGCAGCTGATTATCCGCCACCAAGCCTAATTAGAGGCATTTTAAAAGAAAGTACATGTTTCCGTAAACTAGCTTTTTGCTATGGTAATTTTCCTCCCAAATATATATATATATATATATATATATATGCAATTTCTTCTGCAATAACGGGGGGGGGGGGGAAGGAATATTTCTCGAACCAACTGCCTGGAAACCTCATCTTCCAGTCCATACTGGTCCACTTCTTATTTAGTATAACTCTTTCTCTCATTCCTATTCCCATCCAAAATGTTTGCCAATTTGTGTCCCAGCATCTTTTTTCTGCTTCAGACATGACAAATTGAGGGATAGTAATGGCAAGTGAAATGAGGGGTGTGTGTGTGTGTTGAATGAGCTGGTGTAGCCTGGAGCCAGTTTGTAAGGGATAATTTGATGTGCATGGCGAGCCCACCAGGAGGTCAGTGACAGTCCAGCTATCACAGCTTTCACCCAGCTAATCAGGAGACAGAGCTCCAGGCAACTCTTAACCTCACCTTCCATGCACAGGACAAAGAAAAGCCTTGTGTGCTGCGTGAAACCCAGGGGTAAAGAAAGGAAGGGCCACTGACACAGTCATCCTTTAAGAGGTCAGCACAGATGGAAATCACTGGTTCATGACTTTTCTGCTGCCATAATGGACCAGAAAATGACCTGAAAGAGATGCAACACTAAAGCTGCTAATAGACCTGCACTGACCATTTTCATGATTTTCCTTCAGGGGAGTTGACAAATGTCTAAGTCGGTTATTTTGTACATTTAAAGGAACTTGTCCCATCCTAACCCTAACCAAGACAGACACATAACTGAAATACACCAAAAGAATGGAAATGTCTGCAGATACAAAACCGGTAACATATATGACAAAGATGTTTTGGAGATAAGGGCTGTGTCTATGTCTTGGGAACAAAAAGGGAAGTCATGTTCTCCCCCCTGCAAATACAGTACTACCCAACCCGCACTTGAATGTTCTGGACATTTTCCTGTGTCGAACGCATCTGACCGGGACAATCACCTGCTATGTTCTTCACATGTGAAGGACAAACTCCAGAAAACGTGAAATCTTCTGGATATTTCCTAGAGTGCATGGCAGAAAAGGTTGTAATAGAACCTGTATGTTATCCCCCTCTATGATCATGGTCCTGTTTCCTTTATTTTATTTTCACCAGTCTTCAAACTTTTCTTTTTCTTTCCCTTTTTCCAGGATTCGTTATCTTTTTCCTCTATTTGCTCACTCTCCCCACATCTCTCTCCCTCTCCTTATTGGCTGTGAGGAATGACTCACAGCTCGGCCTTAGCAGAATGATAGATTCTTCTTAATGACTGCGGGCTCGGTCTCAGTATCATTACCATAAACCATCCAGATACAACCGGTGCATGAGTGTACATGTGCATAAAAAGGTATAAATCCACTACGCTCAGGCAGGTTGTTGCCGGCTGCCGCAGCTTTAAGTGCCAATTAGCTGTGATTCAACTCCTGGCTGCTGTTTTTGATGACCAGCTGACCTCTGACCTACACAATCAGCACAGTGCATATTTTGGTTGACACTGTAACATCCGGCGAACACGGACAGTCTCTTGGTACTTTCACTTTTACAATGGTTTTTATTTATAGAGCGGTTAACGTTTGGTTGTGCTACACATTGAGTCATGAGGAAGGATTATTTTTCTCGTTGCTTATGCTCAGACTGAGGTCACACATTTAATGTGCAGACTCGGTCTGGTAATAGTAATGGCCTAATGTTTGTTTGTGTTTTGTGTTGATGCCTGTGTCTTTGTGCGTGTTGCAGGTGTGCTGAAGACTCCCCTCAGGCCCGGCAGCTCTTGTCTCTGACTCTGGACCGGCCGAGCCACAGTCTCCTCCTTGCCTTCCCCTCCTGTGTGGTCAGAGTGCCGGTGGCCCGATGCCAGCTCTACTCCCGGTGCATGAAGTAAGTCCTCACCAAATACTGTGCAAGCAGAAGTGCAGCAGGGCAGCATAATGAGAAACCTGGTGACCATTTAGAAAATCTCTTACTTTGACAAGTGTCCTCTACGAAGACGTGAAGCCCTGCCAGCTCTAGACTTGCTGGTCTGCAGCTGACTTTAATTTTTCTTGTAATGATAATGGTGATAATAGCAAACGTCACCATGCCCTTGAGCAAGGTGATAATCTGCAAACTGCTGTAGAGCCCTGAAATGACTCAAAACCCAATAAAAAAGCGCCAGTAAATTGGAGGAAAATATAATAAAAGCTGTTAGTGTGATACACCACCATTAAAAGTATTGCTGTATTATTGCATCAGCAAGCAGTTAACATTTTATTATAGATGCACTGTAATTTTACCACATAATGATAATGATGATTATTTTTGCCTTTATAATACATACTAGAGTAATTTAATAACTAATAAATGAGAATGTATTTCATGAGGAAAGTAAACTAGCGTCTTCTAAATACTAATCTAGTGGCTTCTGTTTTAATTTTTTATCTTAATTACAGCAGATACAGATTCAAAAAAATATTTGATATAAGATGTAATTATTTTCAATAATTTTTTGTTTTGTTTTTGTTTTGTGCAGTACACATAAACAATTTCCAAAAGGAATTTTAACATCACACTTTATCACTAAGGTAACAGTGGATTAATTAAGTAAAAGAAACCCTTATGACAAACAATTATAATTGAGGCCTGTCATTTACAGATTAACCTAGACTTGGGGATAGTTCACCCAAAAATATGAATTCACTCATTATCCACTCACCACTGTGCCGATGAAGTGTGGCTGACTTTCATATTCAACTCGAAACGATGTCATTTACACCATGTTTTAAGCCTAAAAGTCGGCTGATAAACTCCTTGGATGACACCACACAAGCAGCATGGAGGCATGTTGTTTTTTCTTTCTGTTGTTTTAAAACTGAAGAATCAGTCACTGTGGCTGAAACACTGTTTACCCCTGAGACTCCTAAAGTGTTTATTGGACTCAAACACTTCACCCTCCATCGTGAGTTGATAATGAGTGCATTTTCATTTTTTGTGAACTATCCCTTTAAAGGGGATATATTATGAAAATTCCACTTTTCTAGTGCTTCTACACGTTAATTTGGGTATCTGGCATGTCTACCGTCCCAAAGACTCTGAAAAAAAAAACCTCCCGCGATTTGTTGTGGTTCCTCTATGTCAGAAACGATACGCTAGAGTGCGTCGAATGGGAGTACAACCGAAATAAAGGTCATAGTCCCACCATGCCCATGTAGGGAGTCTCGATACATGGCCTTGGACAAGCGGGCCAGTGGAGCCCGGCTAGCGTTAGCTCGCTGCTGCTACCCGTCAGGCATTTAAGTGGCCGCATAAACAAGGGACCCCCCGGGACACCTCTAAACGTTGACTCAACAGTGTGGAAGGATTCTGCTGCTGCGCCAGCTCAAGCTCCCACTGCTCCCACTGCGGGGCTGCGCTGGGGAGCTAGGGCTCTCACAGCCAGGCTCACCGGGGTTGAGGGGGGCGGGGCACTCAGAACAGGTCAATCTGAGGAGGGCTGTTTTAAATGATCCTTGTGGTATTTTGACCAAAATATGTAACAGACATTTCATTAAGACCCCAAGGAACCATATCAACTGTTGCATAATATGTCCCCTTTAAAGATGAAGTTCGACTGTTGATTATTCTGGAAGTTGATTGGTGTAAAAGCTGTGAAGTTTATTCGGGTGGGACGACTCATGTTTGAAAAGTTTACTCCAGCAGCAGAACAGAGTCAGAAATTATCGCTGCCCTCAGATATGATTACATAGAGGTAATGGGGAGTGATAAGCGTATATCTCTGCTGGCATGCTCAACGAGCGCTGATGCCTGTAGCTGTGGAGCGTAGGGGTTCACTAACACACAAACACAACCTGGTACACACACACACACACACACACACACACACAAGCACATCACAGTGTTCACTGGACCAGGTGAGTCATAAACGAGTGTGATTCAAACTCACATGCTTTCTTAGTTGTGTTAAGTGTGCGAGTTTTATTCGTTCAGCTCAGCGTACGAAGTTATTCTTGCGTGTGTGAGTGTGTTCAAGGTTTGTTGGAGACATTTCATCAGCTCAGCTCTGAATTTTTAACCTCTGATGAGCGTTTGTGAGAACTTTTGATTTAGTGTGTTTACAGCTGACGCACTGATTCCTCTCTGACCTGCTCTCAGCCTGCACGCTCAAATCCATATTTGTTCATTTAACATCTCACAGTAAATAATCTGCTGTCCAATGCATAAAGAGTAAACACTTACAGGTTGACCCTCTAACCTCATTTAACTCCCCATGCAGAACCATCATTAAAATCTCATGTTTTGCAGCCAACCACTGAGAAAGGTTTTATTGGTCAGCAGTAACTAATCACTGGGCAACTCCTTTCCTGCAAAACCCTTTTTCCAGATAATTCAGACTGAAACCAGTATGTTCTTTTTACAACACTAGTCGAAACCTCAAAACCTTCACAGTAAATATCTCATTGTCTGATATCCAAAACTTTAGAGACAAGAATGGAGTAAAAATACCTAGTTTAATCTTTTTATCTAAGCGACCCATATCTTCTGAAATCAGAAGACACATCTTATGACGGGTAGACACACGGTGGTCTAGTGGCAGAGACTTGGACTATGGGCAGAGTAGGTCTCTGGTTCGACTCCACGGAGAGACAACAAAAGACAAACCTGGATTGATCTGTCCAAAAATCCAAGAGAATTCTCCCTACCCTGTCTAGTGCCCCTGAGCAAGGCACCTTACTCCCCCAACATCTGCTCTCCGGGCGCCGTACATGGCTGCTCACTGCTCTGTGTGTCCTGCACCAGATGGGTTAAATGCAGAGGATAAATTTACCTACCATTGCTTGAGTGTGTTTTGCATGTGTTGGTATAAATAAACCGTATCTTAATCTTGAGGCTATAGCAGAAAAAATGTGTGCGTTTTTGCAGTGTGGGTAATTCAGTCTTTTGGAGCCTTCGTAAGAAGTTGAGATAATATTAAACATTAGAGGAAGTAGAAGAAGCAGCTCGCAGGATTGTTTGTAGTCTTTGCCTCTGATGATATATCGTTTGAAGGACAAGGACGTTCATTGTAGTGGTAGTGTACAGTAATAATCCATCGTCTGCACATCAATCTATGTCAAGTAAAGGTAGATGCAGCCCACTTTAGTGATGACGACAGACCGTACTGTATATTCATTCAAAAGTTTTCAGTCCGCTCCCTGAATAACAAGGTTAAACCAAAATGAACCGAATCCATTGTGAACATTTGGTTTGGACCATGGTCCAGACTCTCATGTTTTAAAATATCCCACGATCAAGTAGAGCAGAAAACACAACCATCACATTCATTTTTGTGACTTTTTCTACAGGAACTGCATCGCCGCTAGAGATCCTTACTGTGGCTGGACTAGAGGAAGCACTTGCTCCTTCCTCAGACCTGGGACCAGGTATGACACCTCTGTTTGTATATACAGTACATCACTACAACACACATACATACATCACCCAGTATGTGTCTGCTTTATTCATCTGTCAGTCTTATAGTATACGTGAAGTTTTATTTGTTGTTTTACCATCTTCCTCTGTTCTTTCTCTTTAATACAATCTTTTTTTTTTATATTTAGTTTTGATTCGTTTCAGCCTTTATCATTCCCGTCAAAGTTATTTCTCTGACAGCACCCCCGCAGAGTCATACATTATTTATCTGCTCTGGAATTCCTTTGCTCTTTCTCTGGCTGTTTGGCCTTGTTCAGACCCGGTATTCACATCCATCCCAAGGCATCCAATCACAAGTGGACAACTCCAAGTTCGTCTGTTCACACCTGGAATTAGAATGCTTCCTGAATATGTCTCCTGTCACCGGCTGTTCTATTTACAAATAAACACATACATCACTTCTGTTCGCAAAGGCAAAATAATGTCGTTCTTACCCAGTCTGACCATACAGATTTGTCCTTTGTCAATGAGTCCATGTGTGAGAAGTCGGACTGCCGGACAGAAAGACAGACAGACAGACAAATAAACAGACAGACAGATAGATAGATAGATAGATAGATAGATAGATAGATAGATAGATAGATAGATAGATAGATAGATAGATAGATAGATTGATAGATGTCCTTTCTCTTTGCAAAGACCAAATTGTGTTATTGTTTTAACTTATAGGTAAAGCTAACGTACCCAGACAATGTGTTGTCTGAAAGGGTTTGTGTGAATGGATGTGGATACACGTTATTGACTGTCTGTTTGTGTGTGTGTGTGTGTGTGTGTGCGCGTGTGTGTGCGCTCGTGTATTGATGTCTGTGAGCCATCCGTCCACCCAGTGGTCTGACTGCTCACCTTCAGTCTCTGCTCCCCCTAGTGAAATCAGATCTGTCTTTAGTCGGACTGCTTACTGAATTAGGTCCTAAAAGCTCATGTGTAGTGGCTGCACAACAGACAGCGTGAACCTTAAAGACCACCTCAGGCTGCCTGCTTATAATATTAAAGGCCTCTGTGTTGGTCTTGATTTGATTTACCAAGGGCGGTCAACTTGACAATTGATTTTGCATCGAGTTACTGTGGATTTCCTCTTTGTGGAATAATGCAACCTCTCTTTGCAAACTGATGCCAGAGGAGACCTCTGTGATTGTTGTTGTGTAATATCAAATTGTAATGCGGTCAGTTTGCTAGGGAGAAAAATGTTGTGTGTTTAATGAAAGTAGTAGCTGTGGTTGCTTTACTGGAAGGGAACATTTTACTGGCGTACTACTGGAGCATGTATGTGTGCTTCTAATTATCCAAGGTCCATTTATTCACGGTTACTATATGTGCTAAACACACACACGCAGCCTAATGTATACACAGCGAATGCCCCACAGACCATGGGAGGCAGCCGACTGAACACAAAACATTGCTCTTTATTAGGATGACGGCCGCTGTAGTTTCAAAGCACAGTTTCACCCATTTGTTTCAGTGTTTTCTAGACATTAAAAGCACAGATGTTGGCTGTGTTGCAAACTGAGCCTTGAGCTAATTGCAGAATATGTACTTCTCAGTCTCCTGCCCCAATCAGCTCAATTCATCATCCTCAGGCGCCTCATGCGTCTTCAAAGGTCGTCTGTGGGCCAAATGGTGCGCCTGCGTTTAAGTATGAAAATGTTTTAATGGTTATTTACAACCTTGTAGCAATTTTCTGTTTAAATCACAAGAGACTTCCGTAGCTTTGACTGATTCGTTTCCTACGCAGACCAAGACAAAGAAACTAAAATCTGAACATAGTTGATTTGTGATTTCCGCCCATCAGTAAATCTAAAGACAACCACTTTTTGTAAGTGACAATCACAACATGCCTTCCTCCCCGGAGGCTTGTGGTTTTAAATAAGCTCCCATATATCTTAATGTCCCTTAAATCATTACTTAGGCCTGCATCAGATCACCTGAGCCTCTCTGCTGCCAAGTGCTCTCTGACAACAGATACAAAATGAACTCTTAAGTATTAGGTTACAACTGTGAGTCATGTCTCAGTTATTTCGAACAGACTATGCCGAGGGCTCAAGTGGTTTTTAGATCATGCATTAAAAAGGTAAAACACAACTTGTTATTTTTTCACTGTGTTTTCTCAAACTAAATGAATGATACAAAATGTGTCATGAATGATCTTTTTATTTTTTGTTCTCCTGTTTACTTTTGGAAAAAAGGCTAATATATATAATTACCTCAAATGTGAAATATATATATGCAGCATGGCCTTTATTTACTGAATGAACCAAACAGGTACATCTTTTTCTATGTGCTCACATGCATTAATACACGTAATGACACACGTGATGATGTCTGTCCACTGTAACCTCTCAGTTTTCCCTGATACCTTGAAAGCTGTTGTGCTTTTTCTTTGCAAGCACCTGGTCTCTGTGCTGTTCTCATTTCCTCTCTGCTTCCTCTCTTCATCATAATATTCTCATCCCTTGGGTTTTCCATGCTCCACTGTTGTCCAAATGGGAAATGAGTTTTGAAGCGCGGGGGCTGGGGTTGGTAGAAATGTCATAATTTCCTTAAAATAATAGAAAACCTGTCAAGTTTGAGTTTTTGTTTTTGATGAGCAATTAACTCCTATGACAAATTACTTTTTCATTGGAGCGTAATAGGTTTTTCGTAAAGTTCACACAATGACCTCTTTTTTTTCGTTAGGACTCTGGAGAATATTTTATTTGAAACTTCTTCAGCTCCCTAATACTTGAGGACACGAGGTTTATACTTATACCACGAATATTTAATGTGAAGACAAGTATGCTGCAATTTAGTGCATTCATTTGCTTAATTAACAACCCTCCAGGCATAAGTGGTTATCTTTAAATTATAACGATGATTATTGCGAGATATAAGGCGGCTCAAGGACCGCTCTGTTTTTAATTATTTTCTCTCAGTGTAAACAAAGATTTCAGTGATGTAGGTGTCAAAAGGAACCTGCAGAGATTTATGCGTCTGCGTGTAGCTTGTCCTGCGCTGAAGCGTCGAGATAGTTTTCCTCTATCAGAGAGAATCTGTGCTGTGTCAGTGGCCGCGTCGCTGTGCCTCCGTGTCCCCTGATTAATGGCTGTGTCTCTTCTCCTCTGCAGACTGCCGTTCGAGCAAGATGTCGAACAGGGGAACGTGGCCCACTTGGGTGACTGTGACGGTAAGAGGAGAGATGTGTGTGTGTGTGTGTGTTTGTGTGCGTGCGTGCCCTAAAGCTAATCGCTCTGTTGTCTTTGCCCAGATTCTCAGATAGCTTGTGTATCTTCAGGGTAAACAACAGTACAGTCAGAGAAAAGGAAGAGCCTGGCACTGTCAGTTTATACAGAGGAAATCCACAAATAAACACAGAGACGAGTCCCTGTCTACCTCAGAGCTCTCTAGTATCTCATTTGTCCCAAGGGTAACCGCCGAGATCCACCACGAAGACAAATTCTGGGACTTTTTTTTTTTTTTCTGCGAACTGGCAAGAAAATCCCTGTGTATGTTTTTAACTAACGTTGTTCTCCTCGCTGTTTACTCTGTCCTTACTTGTACGCTATCTTTGCTTTGGTCTGTTAGCATTTGTTGCGTATACACAGTGGTTAATTACATTCAACTCCAGCTTGCACTCCCTTGATGTTTCCTCTTCCTCCCCTTCATATCGTTATGAAAATAGAAGTGGTACACAGCCAAAGCGAAATCTCTATTCTCGATACACAGAGGTTTTGGATACTCCCACGACGCGCCCCGCGCTTTGATCTTAGCACTAACTCAAATGCGTGCAAATTAATCCTTTGCTTATGAAAGTTCCCCGAGTTCATGTGCCGTGCTCCCTGAGAAAAGAACAGATAAAAATTGCATAATCAGAACCTGCGTACAACTCTAATCCGGTTTCAGATGTGTGCGCTGTTTGATGCTGCTCTCTCACTTAAGGTCCTCTGACCGCCACACCACAGGTGCTGACCTCTGTAGCCGATGGCTGATTTGGTCAAGTTAAGCTGGTTATTTGTCTTCATTAAGCCTGTGTGTAGCTCAGTGGCGGCTCCTGACAAATTTCTCAGGGGGGGCAATTGTTGCGATGATGGCTAAGATCCACGGTACAATCAGATTGTTTTCTGCTTACCTCATCGAACAGCTAAATGGCAACATCAGACATCGACTGCATGTTCTATATGATTTTTTTGATACAGCTAAATCAAGTTTATAGTGAATGTTAACATGCTTTTGGCTGATGAATGAACTATCCCACTGTGGTCATCTAACGGTACATTTTCATCTACCATTTTGCCTCCTTAAATACCTCGGAAAGTTAAAAGAGACTGCTTTACAATAAATCACAATACTCTTTCTCCATCTGATAACATTTATTTTAAGTGCAGCAGTTGTGTTCTGATTTAACAAAAAATGGATGTTAGCATAGCCTAGTAATTATAATATTTACAGTTCTCATCACACAACTTGATGACAGCATATATAAAAACTAGTGGCATAGCCTACTCATTGCAATATTTACAGTATTCCTAAAACAAGAATGATCCAAGGTGATAATCAAAACATTGGGTGCTATTTAACAAGAATTTACCCATAAGACACATGTACATTACAAAGCAAACAAAAAAATTGGCTAATGATATGCAATTAATACAGCTATTTCCAATTCAACATTTGAGTAGTGCAACAACACAACAACATTAAAACAACATTTCTCACTTGTATTGAAATTTTGCTCGTCTCTCTTTCAAAGCAGCAAAGTGATCAATGACCCTCTCATTAAAATCAGGCATGTTCCTGACTAGTTCCCTCTCCATGGAAAGCATGGCCAGAGCATTGAGACGATCCTGTCCCATTGAGTTTCGCAGGAATGTCTTGATTCTCTTTAAGGTCGAGAAACACCTCTCAGCTTCAGCAGTTGTCATGGGAGTGGTTATGAGGATGTTCAACAGAGCCACAGTCTCAGATAGGGTCTCGTGGAGGTTGTTCCTCTGTAGAACCTGGTAGAGTGCCAATGCACCACTGCAGCCCTTGAAATCTGGACTCTCGTAGATAAGGGACAGTTCAGTCTTGAGCTTCGCCTTATTCAGCATGGGGTATGCCTTGGCAGTGGTGTTCAGAGCCTCATCAGGGAACACATGGGAGTACTGCTCAAACAGGTCTCCTTGTAGCAGCGTTGCACTCACAAGGTGGCTTGTGAAAGAGAACCTCTCGTTTGCATGGCCCAAGATGGTGTCACAGACCTGTCAAAATAAAGAGAGTATATCACAAATTGGAAGTACACTATGAGTTAAAAACACTGCCACCATCCATCCTTGAATGTAACTGTAAATACAGAAGGGGTGATTTTTTAACACTAGGTTCCAGAGGCCTTAAAAAGGAGGTCTGCATGACTTTAGAATACAATACAGTAAGGTATGCAATGAAGTGAAGTGAGAGAAAAATAGAACAAAAAAAGAAAATAAACAAACAAAACTACAAAATCATCTACCTCCTTAGACAGCCTCTGCTTGTCTTGCTCTCCCAAGGCCCTCCTTTTTCCTGTAGTTCCTGCTGCTACTTGCTGCTGCTCTGGAGATGAGCTCTGGTCCCTGAAACCGACAGACAAGGAGAGTGTGTGTTAGTATATGAACGTATTCAGTATGTCAATGCAATTACCTACAGTTCCTGTCTTAGAAAACCAGTAATAATAGTATGTTTTGTCCTGTTTTAAGATCTCCTATACGAGCCATTACAGAGCCTATATTAAAAGGGAGTTAGGAAAAAGGCAAATAATATAGTTTCCCTGAATATGAAACGCTGCCATCAGGCAGAAGAATGTGTATTAAGATGCAAATCAAATCGCTTAAAATGATAATTTGTTCTGGCCTCCATTAAGCTGATGCAATAGAACGTGCAATAGAATAATGTGCAATAAATAGGAAAGTACTTAACTTTAGCACTCATACTTTAGCACCTGCACCTTATTCCCAAGTTCAAGTGCAATAGTTATAGTTAATAGTTTTTAATGAATCAATCATTCACTGTGCCCAAGACAGATTTCCCCATGGTGACAATAAAGTGTAACTTATCTTACCGTATGGCTTGAACACTGCTTGTGAAGCTCTGCAGAGCACGTTTGATGAAGACTGCATCAATGTCCTTCTTCTGCAGCTGTTGGTACATAATGTCAACGTGAGGCATGATTTGATGAAATAGATGCAGGAAAAACTTGAAGTCATCGTCCTGCAGCATCCTCAGGTAGCCAGATGCCTCCCTCACTGTGGTGCAGTCAAATGAGCCGTCTGTGCTGATGGCTTCAAAACACTCTATGAGGTCATCTAGGTTCTCATAGACTGTGTTCACGACCCTGCTGTTGAAGTTCCATCTTGTGGCCGATGCTCTTGGCAGCCTTCGTGCAACAACCTGGTCGAGGATGGTGGTGCGTTTGGGTGACCGACTAAAAAAACTAGAAATGCCATTCAGATCCGAGAAAAAAACCCTCACTGCTGGGACCTGAGAAGTGGCTTGCTGCATGATCAAATTCAGCTGGTGTGCATAGCAATGTAAATAATGTGCATTTTTGTAATGCTCTCGCACTTTTTGCTGCACACCAGCCTTCTCTCCTCTCATCACATTGGCCCCGTCATATGCTTGCGCGATGAGTTTACCCCTCTCTTCCTCGGTGAATAGACTGTTCAGTCTCTCCATAATAGCAGTGGCAATCGAGTCAGCCGTTGAAGACGAGAGGGGGACAAACTCAAAAAAACGCTCTTGAACAGCATGGCTCCCATCAATGTATCGCAATACCATGACCATCTGAGTCTGAGTCGAGACGTCCGTTGTTTCGTCAGCTTGTATCGCAACGAAGCTGGCCGACTTCACCTCCTCCGTAATGCGTGCCCTAATGACAGCTGCCATGCAGTCGAGCAGCTCATTTTGGACGGTCTTGGATGTGCCTTTAAAGACGGTGGCCGTTTTTAAATGCTCCTCAAAAACTTCATCTAGGGATGCAATAAACTGTACCAATCCTCGAAAAATTCCGGGGTTGCTGGATCCCTCGCTCTCGTCTCGGCCTCGCAAGGCCAACTCGAATACACCGCAGAACTTAACACCGTCGATCAGGCGGCCCAGAATGTGGCGATTTTTTCCCACCTCATCATTGTGCCGACGCAGTGCTAGCCTGTAGCCATCGTCCAACTGCGTAGCAATGTTGACGCTCCCAAACGCTGACAGTTTTAAGCAGCTGTCAATGTGGATCCTCGATGCTTCATGCTTTTTTATTTTTTCGGACAGATGATGCATATCTTTGAAACCTGTTGTAGTCCAAGGTGTTTCCGTGGTGCAGCCATCAGGGTGGATGAGGACGCAGGGGTAGCAGAAGAGTCCGTTGGCTAGCTCGCATCCTGCTAGCCAGTTTTTCCTCTCGTACCAGCACCGCGAAAATCCCCTGGTGTACGACTTGCCTCCTTTCTTTGATATTTGTTTTATATTTAAATTTGGTCGGGGTGGTCCTAATTGTTTAACAGCCAATTTTTCCTGATTGCTTCGACGACTAAATGGTAATTCTCTAAATGAAATGATGGAGTTGCTCTGAGCTGTAATATTCGCCATGACGATCGTGAACGTGACTGCGGCGGCAGCAAAGCACCACGTGACGTTCACTGTAGTGTACGTATGATATGACGGAATCACGTTAGTGCAAGCACTCCCGGAACCCATAGAGAATGCATTGCAGGGCTTGCAGTTTGAAAAAAAAAGCTTTTACATGAAAGTCAATGAGAGCGCTGGGGGCGATTTCCAGGCAGGCTGAAATCGCCCATAGCGCTCGGTTGGTATGAAACACAACTGCTCAGAGGAAAACAGGCTTAATTTTTTACAAAATGTATTGGTTAGCATCATTATCACTAAAAAATATATACATATGATATATTATTAAAAAAAAATATTAGGCATATTATCTTTTTTTTTTTTTTTTTTTTTTGACTCAAGGAGGGCGGCGCCCTATCGCCCTCTATTGGCCGGCCGCCCCTGGTGTAGCTCCAAGACCGGTTCATTTCCGTTTCATTTGAAACCGGTGTATTCATCTTGTTTGGATTCCAGTAGATTAGGTTCTTACGTCAGGGAATTAGGGCAATATTGAAGAAGAAAATGTTGAGATTTTAAGAATGATATCACAATATTAAGAGGATAAAGTCGTAATTTATCGAGGAAGAGGTCGTAATAGGACAAGGATAAAGAAAAAAATGTTTAGGAATAACCAGGAAGGAGAACCAGTGCTCGTCTGAATTTCACGCCAAAATCTTGAACCAATCTTATTGTTTCTTGAGGAACTACACTTAATGCACCTGTATCCAAGTCTGTGTGGTTCTTCCTCTTGAATAGACATAGTTTGGATACTTTTAATAATATGGTGCAGATGTGTCAAAAGATTATTATGTTTTTTGTCAAACCTATAACAAGATGCTTCCCATTCCTCGACAGGCTTATCTTCTTATAGACAATGACAATATAAGGAATAAATTATATTCCAACATGACACGTATTCTAAAACGTATATCAGTAAAGACTATTCACGTTATATTACAAAATGATGGATGTTCTCATATAATTATGACTTTATTCTTGCACTTACAAACTAATTCTTGTCAAAATTAAATTGCAATATTATCCTTTTTTGGGGGGGCCATAATACTCTGTCGTAGTTTTTGTAAAACAATATAAACTAGATGAAAACTTTTAGGAATTTCTTCTCCACAACGAAACTGCACTTCAGCTTGTAATTAAAGTAGCAACTTCTATGATCATTCCTCTACTTCCTGCACTACACCAGTGGGTGACAGATGAACATTATCACTCATGCTAAGTGCTAATGGACTGTTTTACAAGCTCCACGTGTTATATCCTGACCTCTGCGGTCGGGCTTTGGGGGGGTCACAGAGAGAAATGACAGTAATGCTGCAGATGTAGTTACATCAGCTGCATACTATCTGTGCACTTTAAATCATCACTCACTTCCCCTTATTCTGAATAGGTGGTCGAATTTCTATGATCCCCCAAAAAAAGTACTCGAGTGATTTCATAATTCTCTTCAATTAAGTCAGGATACACGAGGGAGAGTCATATTTTAAAAACTTCAAAATCAAAGCTGCAGAAATGTCATGATTTTTGTCCCAACAATGAATGAGTTGGATATACTCTCCCTCTGCAATCTATCAGACAGACAGACATACTCACGGTGAACTGATGCTTGGATTGTTCTTCTTCACTTTGGACAAAGGCCAAACAAATGCATGTGAATTGAATGAAATAATGAATAATTAGAATTGTCGGGCCGTCCCTCATGGAATTATAAGACGTCTTTACCAACATTGATATTTAGTGTGCAACAGGAAACTGATTACAGCTTTGTTACAAATCAGTCCAGTTGTTTAAGTTAAAAGCATAGACTCCATATAAAGATGGAGGACAGCTACCCTTAAGTGAAGCCAAAGCATCTTAATGGCCCCCTAGTGGCTGGCTGCAAAATAGATCACAAACCCTGCCTACCGCTTGTTAGTAGATGGGACATTGACCAAACTAAAAAGTGGAATTGTTTTTCTAAAGATGATTTCTGTCATGTTAAATAATGTCATGTCCAATTTTATTTCCCCAAAGTAGCATCCTGACCCATTTCTACATGAAGAAACAGGATATCAGATCTTAACTGGGCACGGACGGAAACCGCTTTTCTTAAATCATATCACCAAACGTTGTAATAGCTCACCTTGTGAAACTCTTTCTTATTGAGAGATATAGTATCATACTCTACAGCTAGTTAGGTCCAAGCTCAGGGATCCTACACTAATATACCTGCGTCGCAGACTGTGTAGAACTAGCTGTGATTAATAAATTGACCATGGCCTGTAAAGTTAGTGGAGTGCTTCTTTAAACTGCCCACAATAATAAAACAGAATATGAATCTTCAGATTTACCCTCGTTACACTTTGGAGGTGAACTGGTGCAGCTCCATGATCTCTGTTCTTCTTGGACCGGTGTCAGATGGAGATGTACCGTCCTGCTCACTGGCCCCGTCTTTGAGGAAGCTCTTAGCTGTGGGGCATGTGTGCCCCTGCGTCTGATCCTGTCATGGAATATGCCTGAGCTGCAGTCTGTTGACAGAGGAGAGCTCTGTTGTCGTCTGCTGGCACGGCTGGAACGTGAGCCGACATCCATCTGAGGGCTGCCACCAATCTCAGATATTGTGATGAAGTAGGTGCTGCGGCCCATCCGTATCCACTTTTTTTATTTGACGCTTTCATTGTCTCGGGTATGGGATCTCTCCCCAGTGTTTCCTCATCCTAGTTAGAGCCTAAGTCCATCTATCTTTGTCTTCCTGTAGGACAGATTCTATCAGCCATCTGCAAATGCACAATTCAGTCAGAGGAAGCCAGAGAAGCACAATGGCCTTGTTATGACAAACTGTCGCTGACACTATTAACACTTTGAAAACTGCCTGCACACCATCGCTGTATTTGTCTGTCAGCGTCATTCACTCTGAACACAGAACTAACAAACACAGATGCTCATATAACTCCTCAGGGATATGGATTGGTGGGATAAACAGAAGGATTTTGTATCTTATTTTACTTATCTAATTTAATATCTCCATATTGGACTCATTCCACCTGGTGTACTTTGACCCAGCAGATGGGAGGTGAGATAAAGTCTGCCTTATCTATCTCTCTTTGGGGAAGCCATCTCATTTCCACTTTTCCTTTGCTGAGCTTCTCTCTGTGAGGAAAACTCTCTGTCTGCAGCTGCACAATAAATGTTCCCTCTCTCCCTCCAGTCCAGCTCAAATTCCAATTTTAAAAATGAACCATCTTTATTATTATATTTCTTGATAAAAATTATGATAAGGTAAGAGGTAACATAGGGGTGAAGAGTGACCTAAGTCAGCTGGTACCAGTTGGGGGCTTAGGGTGACTCGAGTGGATCAGAAAATAAATCTGAGCAGTTATACTGTACCTAACAAACAAGGAAAGAAGAAAGACGTTCTCAAATCTTTGTCCTTTTCCCTTTTTTCAGGGGGAAATTCCTCTTTGGAGTCAATATTGTACAATATGTTCTAGTTGTAATAAGTGGCAACTTGATGGCATTTACTCTTATTTTGCCTGATCTTCTTTGGTACAAACTACAATGTGGTTATTTTTTCTGCTTCTCATTTTCACATATTTTAATCACTGTTTATTTGTGCTTATATATAGTGTATATATACATATAAACACTAATTTGAGAAATCTGGGGGCTTTCATATCTCGAGGACTTTGCATTTCATTGGCTTCACACTTGGGATGTGTTTTATTTTGGGCCCAAGGAAGTGCAGTGTCACATTTGGTGTAATTTAGACATGTGATTCATTCAATATTAATAAACTTTGAATGAAACTGTGACCAGTGCTCTGTATTAGTGGTGGCTGGGACTCAGGACATATAGTACATGTTTGTGTATATTACATATCTGTGATAGAATTGGGACAGGTATTAAGGTAGTGTGATCATTTACAGTGCATTAACGAAAAGGGTAACGACGATTGATTCTCCTGTTCTGGGTTCTGCATACTTCTCTGTACTTTGAATAAACAGGTGAACAGCTCTCTGGGCAGCAGTGGGGGTGCAGCTTCAGGCTTCTGTGGACTGGGACCAGCAATCAGTCTTTACTTGGGGCACCTCATTTACTTCCGCTCACTGTTCCGATTTCAGAAAGAACGCTGCTACCAGCATAACAACGGGACAAGAAATGAGTCCATCCCAGAAAGCTATCTTTAGAACAGGCACTGTAGTAGAGGATCATAAATGGAGCCATTTTTGGCAATTGGAATTCATTTTTCCAGATCTACCAATGAGCGCCACAGACCAAATGTCAGTCATTTCAGTTAAGTTGGTTATGGCATACACCTCAGAGACAGATTTCTAACAACCTGGCAAAATTAAACC